>NC_059296.1:19678787-19688787 GCF_017591435.1 Portunus trituberculatus
GCCCAGGTCCTGTAGAACTACAACTAGATAAATACTAAAAACACATTATTTTGGGTACGTACAGTACATACACTGACTCATTGCGTGAGCGAGAATGAACAAAGGTACTCAGTAAATTTAAGGACCAATAATTGTCAATGAACTGCAACTTGGTAGAACAGTGACGTGAGTTTTTTTTTAAATTTTAATATGTAATGAATGATATGAAAAATATGGAGTATTTATGTATGATGTGTGTGCTTGTAAATCGTTAGTGTAGTAGGTAGTGAAATATAAGAAAAAAATTGTATATGTGGTGTATGAGTAAATTTTTGTAGTTGTAATATGTTAGAGAAATAGTATGTGAAAAGAAAAGAAACAAATGTATTAGGCTGTCTTAAAAATGTTGAGAATGTGTGTCATATACATAGAAAATGAAATGAATATGAGATGGGTGACTGCATGAATCACTACAAACCAACACCGTCACCATCCAAATGAATAACAGCATTATAGGCAAACATACATTGCATACAAGGAAGCGAAGGATGAGATTGTGTCTACCTGGTGCTGGTATTGATAGGGTAAATGCTCAGCTAGACACGTGTTTGGCGGACAGGACCAAACCCATTGTTTTCCTCAGTGCGAGGGGGATATGACATTTGGAAGGTAAGGAGTGAGGAACTGTTTAGGAGATTTAAGGAGGCTTTGGCTAAAATTCGGAATAAGGATGCAAACCCTGTGGTATGCAGTGTGTTGCCAAGGAGGGGACTGGGAGGTGAATGGCTGTCCAGGGCTATTGCAATAAATTGCAGACTTGCAGATCACTGCAGGAACAATGGATGGGCGTTCATCGATAACTGGGATATCTTTTGCCGCAAAGACATCTTGTATGCCAGGGATGGAGTGCATTTATCACGCCAAGGTGTTCGGGTTTTGGCTGGAACACTTGAAGGCGAGTCAAATGCACTCCGGCGTTTTTTTCGGTAGACAGGAGAGGGAAGGGGCATCCATAGGCATGAAGAAATAGTCAAATCTAGAATAGTAACCAGCTTAATAAATGCGAAGAATAGATTAAAAGTATATTACACAAACTGTTGTAGTATTTTAGATAAGATAGATTTGCTGAGAGGAGCAGCTTATGTTGAAAATTTTGATAAAATTGCTTTAACAGATGATGGTATTTGATCAGGGGAAAATTGATGGTTATACACATTTTCATAAGGACAAGGAAAACAGAAGAGGGGGAGGAGTGGCCTTGTACGTCAAGGACACACTTCAATGTTGCATAAACAGCAGAATTAAGACAGATAACAAAACAGTCTCTATGGGTAGATATTAAGGAAGGGTCGCAATCAGTAGTATTGGGTTTAGTGTAAAGGCCACCAAATGCTTCAGACCAAATAAACTCTTCCCTATGGGAGGAAATAAACAGAGCAGCCAGGTACAGTAAGGTATGTTGCATAAACAGCAGAATTGTCTATGGGTAGTAGTCGCAATCAGGATTTTAACTATAGGAAATAAATGTTGATTGGATAAAAGCTTTAACTTGATGGTGGGTAACAGGAAGCAGATGAGTTCAATGTTGCATAAACAGCAGAATTAAGATCATACAGTGGATAATTCTTTTAAAGCAAGTCATTTTAGAACCCACACGGGGAAATAATATTCTAGATTTAATTCTGACAAACAAGGAGGAGGCAGTTACGCAGGTGGAGGTTGGTGGCCAGCTAGGTAACAGCGATCACAAAGAAATACGGTATACATGGAAATGGTATGAAACTTTTAGAAAAACGAACAAAAGAAAAGTACCTGACTTCAGGAAGGCTAATTTCAAGGGCTTAAGGGAGTATTTACAAGTCGCTTGGCAGGGGGAAGGCAGATATAGTTAGGTAGAAGGAAGGGAGGAGCAGAGAAGGGGGGGAGTGAAGTCAGGTGGGACGGAGAGAGAGTGAGGGGGAGGGGGGAGCTGGATTAGAACATGGGAGGAATCCCGGTCAGCTGAGGGTTGGTGATATCTATACCGACTTCCTAAGTAAAATACGTGACGGTCAGTTAGCCAACATTCCATATACAACAATAAAATCACGGAGCAACGACCCCAAGTGAATGACAGACTGATTAAAACGATGCATAAGGCAAAAAAGGAATATGTATGAGGCTAAAGGCAGGAGATGAGGCTTTAAGGCCACTATACCATGAATTAGTAAGAACAGTGAAGAGGTTAACGAGGAAAGCTAAAAGTGAATACGAGTTGAGGGTAGCCAGCCAAGCAAAGACGGACGCCAAGGGATTTTTTTCATCTATACAAGACGAAAAGTAGAGAAGAAATAGGTCCCTTCAGGACAACAAATAGGGAAATGGCTAGTTCTGCGGAAAGAGATTAGTAGAATTAAGAACGAGTATTTTTTAACTGTCTTCACCACGCAGGAAATCCTAGATAGCAAACAGTTATTTAGGGCAGAGGATAGTGAAAAGCTGACAGATATTCATATAACTAAGGCGAAGGTAGAACAGGAGATAGATAAACTAAAGAAATTCAAGTCACCAGGACCTGATGAAATATATCCAAGGGTTCTAAAGGAATGCAAGGAAGTCGTCAGCGAGCCTCTAGCGGTACTTTTTAGGATGTCACTGGAGTCAGGTGAGGTACCTACAATGTGGAGAAAAGCTAATGTGGTTCCCATATTTAAGAAGGGGATAAAACCCTAACGTCTAATTACAGGCCTGTCAGCTTAACTTCAGTTGTGAGTAAATTAATGGAATCAATAATAACGAAAAACATTAGGGAACACCTAGACAAATACCGCTCGATAAATTAAACACAACATGGATTTACGAAGGGGATTTCGTGTCTTACAAACTTGTTGAGCTTATATAGTAGGGTTTATGAGGCGGCAGATGAAGGTGATAATTATGACATTCTATACTTAGATTTCAGTAAAGCCTTTGACAAGGTACTTCACCAGAGGCTCTTAAAAAAGATTAAGGCACCCGGCACAGAAGGTAGAATATTAGGCTGGATTAAAGCGTGGTTAGACGACAGGCAACAAAGGGTTAGTAATTAATGGATCTAATCCCGAACGGGGAGAAGTAGTTAGTGGGGTGCCACAGGGCTCAGTTTTAGGGCCATTTTTATTTCTAATATACATCAACGACTTGGATAGTGGAATTAATAGTGATATCAGTAAATTTGCGGACGACACAAAGATAGGAAGATTAATTAGGTCTGATTCGGATGCCAAGGCTTTGCAGGCTGACTTGGATAGGATGAAAGAATGGACAGATAGATGACTAATGCAGTTCAATATAAACAAGTGCAGGGTACTGAGCATAGGTAGAGATAACCCAAGCAATAGGTACACAATAGATAACGTGACACTAGGAAGTTCCAAGTATGAGAAAGATTTAGGAGTCATAGTTAGCTCTGACCTTGGTACAAGGAAGCAATGTACTGAGGCCAGAAATAAGGCGAATAGAGTATTAAGTTTAATTTTTAGAATTGTTAAAAGCAGGAGTCCTGAAGTAATACTAAAATTATACTTGGCGCTTGTCAGGCCACATCTTGACTATGCGGTATAATTCTGGTCCCCACATTTCAGGAAGGACAGCTCTGTTGGAATCAGTGCAAAGGATGACTAAAAAGATACAGGGAATGAGGGATATTCCCTATGAAGAGAGACTGAAAAAACTTAATTTGCATTCCTTAGAGAGACGTAGGTTAAGAGGAGACCTGATAGAAGTATTTAAGTGGTATAAGGGTTCTAACAGAGGGGACATGAATGTAGTTCTTAGGATCAGTAGCAGAGATAGAACCAAAAGTAATGGGTTTAAACTTGAAAAATTCAGGTTTAGGAAAGAAATGGGAAAAAAAACTGGTTTTCAAACAGAGTGGATGATGAGTGGAACGGTCTCAGTGGGCATGTAGTCAGGGCTGAGTCATTAGGGAGCTTTAAAAAAAGGATAGATAAGTTCATGGATGGGGATGATAGATGGAATTAAGTAGCTTAAGCACACTGGGACTGCCTCGTACAGGCCTGGCGGCCTCTGGCAGCTTCTCTCTTTTCTTATGTTCTTATGTTCTTAACTGAGTAAGGTTAAAGAAATAAAAGAATTTTAGCGATGCAAGACCAGCAGCCTTTGTCGTGATCCCGCTCGTCGCAGTGACGTGTGCCGAGCAATGCAGGAGTGCAGTGTGGCAACAGCAGTGTCCCTGAGGCTTGGCTCGTGAATCTCTGGAATAGCGCACATAAAGACATCATTGTCCTCCAAGTCTTTTTCTGACCAAAGCAGGAAGCAAAAACATTTCCATAGGTGAAGGAGAAATACACAGGCACTGACAATAGGGCAGACTTTGTCACTCATTCAGTGCCATACACGTACCAGACAAGGCGGTGTAGTGTGCAGTACCACTTTTTCAACTAACGACGTCCAGACAACATAAGCGGGATTCTCACCCTCTACTCCCGCTGAACAGCGCACTAATGATGTCCACCAACCTCATTATTGTCCATGACAGTCCCTGACCATTCAGTGGGTCATCCGTCCACTTAGTGGTGGCTGGTCTGCTCATAGTCACTGGAGACCACAGCCACCTGTGGTTCACTATAGCTTTCCTCACTCAAGTGTTCTGCCAACCCATCACAAAGGCTTTATATGAAGTAATTCCACGAACCAATGAGATGAGTTCAATAAATCTTCCCTTAATGAAGAGGTTATGCTAGTACCTTCCATAGGATTCAGTGTAACTGTCTCTCACATCCTCATTAGAGAAATGCACTACAGCTCTTCCTCCTGACAGGCTCTGCCAAGCCGCATCAGTGTAACATAGTTGTCCCTACTGAAGGAGTTTCTATAGTATCACTACTGGAAAGGTTCAGTATAACTGCCATTGAAGGGGCTCTGCAGCTCATCAGAAGGACGTAATATTATATCTCTTCCCTCAGAGGGGGATGCACTGATCCCATCAAAGGAGCTCAAATATATTTCACCTCACTGAACAGCCTCCGCCGACCCTCCAGAGGGTTCAATGCATCTCTCCCCAAAGAATGGGATGAGTCACCCCGTCGAAGAGGCTTGGATATATCCTATCCTACTCAGAGGAGCCAGACCTGACTCGTCTCTCTCCACTGGAGGGGCTCCACCTGCCCCATCAGAGGAGTTTGACTCGTTTCTCTCCACTGGAGGGGCTCCACCTGCCCCATCAGAGGAGTTTGACTCTCTCTCCACTGGAGGGGCTCCACCTGCCCCATCAGAGGAGTTTGACTCGTTTCTCTCCACTGGAGGGGCTCCACTTGCCCAATCAGTGGAGTCTGACTCGTCTCTCTCCACTGGAGGGGCTCCACCTGCCCCATCAGAGGAGTTTGACTCGTCTCTCTCCACTGGAGGGGCTCCACCTGCCCCATCAGAGGAGTTTGACTCGTCTCTCTCCACTGGAGGAGGTCCACCTGCCCCATCAGAGGAGTTTGACTCGTTTCTCTCCACTGGAGGCTCCACCTGCCCCATCAGAGGAGTTTGACTGTCTCTCCACTGGAGGGGCTCCACCTGCCCCATCAGAGGAGTTTGACTCGTCTCTCTCCACTGGAGGGGCTCCACCTGCCCCATCAGAGGAGTTTGACTCGTCTCTCTCCACTGGAGGGGCTCCACCTGCCCCATCAGAGGAGTTTGACTCGTCTCTCTCCACTGGAGGGGCTCCACCTGCCCCATCAAAGGAGTTTGACTCGTCTCTCTCCACTGGAGGAGGTCCACCTGCCCCATCAGAGGAGTTTGACTCGTCTCTCTCCACTGGAGGGGCTCCACCTGCCCCATCAAAGGAGTCTGAAGCGTCTCGCTCCACTGGAGGGGCTCCACCTGCCCCATCAAAGGAGTTTGACGCGTCTCGCTCCACTGGAGGGGCTCCACCTGCCCCATCAGAGGAGTCTGACGCATCTCTCTCCACTGGAGGGGTTCCACCTGCCCCATCAAAGGAATCTGACGCGTCTCTCTCCACTGGAGGGCTCCACCTACCCCGTCAGAGGAGTTTGACTCGTCTCTCTCCACTGGAGGGGCTCCACCTGCCCCATCAGAGGAATCTGACGCGTGTCTTTCTCCACTGGAGGGGCTCCACCTGCCCCATCAGAGGAGTTTGACTCGTCTCTCTCCACTGGAGGGGCTCCACCTGCCCCATCAAAGGAATCTGACGCGTCTCTCTCCACTGGAGGGCTCCACCTACCCCGTCAGAGGAGTTTGACTCGTCTCTCTCCACTGGAGGGGCTCCACCTGCCCCATCAGAGGAATCTGACGCGTGTCTTTCTCCACTGGAGGGGCTCCACCTGCCCCATCAGAGGAGTTTGACTCGTCTCTCTCCACTGGAGGGGCTCCACCTGCCCCATCAGAGGAGTTTGACTCGTCTCTCTCCACTGGAGGGGCTCCACCTGCCCCATCAAAGGAATCTGACGCGTCTCTCTCCACTGGAGGGGCTCTACCTACCCCATCAGAGGAGTTTGACTCGTCTCTCTCCACTGGAAGGGCTCCACCTGCCCCATCAGAGGAGTTTGACTCGTCTCTCTCCACTTTGAGAAGCTCAACCTGCCCCGTCAGGGGAATCTGACTCGTCTCTCTCCACTAGAGGGGCTCCGCCTGGACCATCAGATGAGTTTGGGACGTCTCTCTCCTATGCGTCACTCTCCACTGTGGCCAGGAGGCGTGCCCACCTCCCGGACGCCAAGTCTCCGGCTCGGTCCCTGGCGCCAAGTTCCAGCTTGGCCCTGGTTAAGGCGATACGCGTCGTCTGACTGCCGAGCTCCTCTGTGCCATGCAGGAAAAAATTTTCTTACACTTACACTTTTTGGACCTTTGGGAAATTTTTAATCCGATTTTTTAATCACTTGGCGAATATGTGACGGGAATACAAGAAAAGAACTGGTGGCAAGGGAAGAAAGAGTGGAGACAAAGGGCGTGTAATGTCCACACATTCAATGTTCTACTGTAATGATCAAATGTCTCTTAATTTTTTTTTTCACTATTTTGAATTTTCTACCTTTATATTGAAGGTGATTCTATGCATAGGCGAGTGGACTGTACAGGCGAGTGTGGCCACCTGATCCTCCATAGCAGGGCACGACCAACTGATCTCTCAGATAAAGGAAATGAGGCACAGTTGACTACTTGCGCTATAAACCAAGAGTATAGCACACACCCGCAAACACACACACACACACACACACACACACACACACACACACACACACACACACACACACACACACACACACACTCACACACACACACACGTGATTAAAAAAGAAGTACAAGCATGGAGAGTCCAAGGTAAGAAAGATAAGGCTGATTTTCAGGAAGTGATTCAAGAACAACTTAGAGAAAAAGAAGAAAATATGACAAACAAAATAATAGGAGTCCTCAAGACAAAAGAAAATTTAGTTAGAGAAATTGCAGAAAAAAAGAAGAGTTTAGTCGTATTTGGAATAAAAGAAAAAAAATATAGACCAAGAAGAGAAAAAAAAGAAATGAAATCAGTCAAAGACCTACTGAAGAATCTAAACGACGAAGATTGGCAGAACTTGGAAGAGGAAGTAGAAGAAATAAACAGAATGGGACCATATCAAGAAGGAAAAACGAGACCAATTAAAATACTACTAAGATCACAAGCAGCAACAGAAGAAATATTATATAGAACAACAAAACTTAGAGAAACAGAAGGCTGCAAGGATATCTATATAAAGAAAAATAGAAATGAGGAAGAAAGGAAGAGATACAATGAACTGGCAGCAGCAGTAAGGGAAAAAAATAATGAAAGGTCAGAAGAGGAAAAAAGGCATTTTTGGAGAATTCTAGGAGACAGGATAAGGAAATGGTATATAAACGAGAAGGAAGAGAAAAAAGTGGAACAAGTTTAACTAAAAATGATAAAGGCAAAAGACTAAAAATGATGTATACGAACATAGACGGGGTTTTATCAAGTAAATTAGAATTAAGAGATTACATAAAGAAAGAAAATCCAGATATTGTATGCCTGGCTGAAACAAAACTAAATGAGGCAATCAAAATAGACTTGGATAATAGGTATAATGTATGGAGAAGAGACAGAGTGGGTAAAGGAGGAGGAGGAGTCATGATTATGTTAAGGAAGGAGATAGTGATAAACCAAGTGGAATGTGGGGAAGGAAAAGCAGAAGTATTGTATATTAAGATGCATATTAATAAAAAAGAATTAACAATCATTGTAACATATGTGCCACCAAAAACAAATTCATGGACCAATCAAGAATATACAGACATGATAGATGACACAATAAGGAGTCTAACGAGAATTGTTAAAGAAAGGAAAAAAGTTATATTAGTAGGAGATTTCAACTGTAAAGAAGTGGACTGGGAAAATTATGAAAGTGGTATGGGGGAAGAAGCCTGGGGGAGAAAGATTCTTGAACCTAATGATAGACAATATGATGGACCAGAGAGTAAAGGAAAACACAAGATTCAGAGGAAACAACGAGCCGGTGAGATTGGACCTAGTTTTTACAATGGGTATACAAATGAACGATGATATAAGATATAAGTGCCCATTGGGAAAGAGTGACCATGTAATATTAGAAATGGATATAGAAGAGGGAAAGGAAGATAGAGACGATTAATACAAACTGGGAGGAGATGGAAAACTCAGAGACGATGCAAGAGAAGTATAACTTATTTTTGGAAATATGCAAAACAGGAGTCGGAATATGTCCCGAAATATAGACCTAAAGAAGAAGGAAAGAACGATTGGTTTAATACAAGGTGTGCTAGGGCAAAGGAGAAAAGAGATGGAGCATGGAAAAGGTGGAGGAGAAATAGAAATCCAGCAAATAAGGAAAACTTCAAGGCAGCAAGAAATGAATATGTTAAGGTGAGGAAGGAAGAGAAAAAAAACTTTGAAAAGGACATTGTCGAAAAATGTAAGGAGCAACCAAAATTGTTCTATAGATTCATAAATGGAAAAATTAAGCAAAGAGAAACAATAGAAAGGTTAAAAGGAGAGAACGGGATGGTGGAAGAATTCCCTACATTCTTTCAGAATACTGAAAGAATGTAGGGAAGAACTAGCAAGTCCTATATACAACATCATAAAATGCTCAATAGAAAATGGAACAGTACCAGTAGAATGGAAATGAGCTGAGGTGGTTCCCATATATAAGAGCGGAAGGAAGGAAGAACCTTTAAATTACAGACCGGTATCACTAACTAGTGTAATATGCAAGAACAAAAGAAACAATGGATCGAGTTCCTTGAAGACAAATTAATATCAAATAGCCAATTTGGTTTTAGAAAAAGACGGTCGTGTGTAACTAATTTATTGAGTTTCTATTCTAGAATAGTTGATAGAGTACAAGAGAGAGAGGGATGGGTTGACTGTATTTATTTGGATTTAAAAAAGGCGTTTGACAAAGTGCCACATGCAAGATTACTATGGAAGTTAGAGGAGAAGGGTGGCTTAAAAGGAAGCACATTGAGATGGATAGAAAATTATTTGAGGGGGAGAGAAATAAGGACGGTAGTTAAAGATATGAAGTCCAAGTGGAGAGCAGTAGAAAGCGGAGTGCCACAGGGTCAGTATTGGCACCAATACTTTTCCTCATTTATATTAACGACATGCCAGAAGGAGTGAACAGCTACATAAATCTGTTTGCAGATGATACGAAACTGTGCAGAGTTATAAAGCAAAAGAGGATTGTGAAATACTGCAAGAAGACCTAAATAAGATCTGGGAATGGAGTAAAAGTGGGAAATGGAATTCAATGTGAACAAAAGCCATGTCATGGAAATGGGAAAGAGTGAAAGACGACCTGTGGGAATCTATAAGATGGGAGATGGAGTAGAACTGGAGAAAGTAAAAAGGAAAAGGACTTAGGAGTGACGATGGAAGAAAACAATCAACCAGTAAGCCATATTGATAGAATTTTTAGAGAAACATATAATTTGCTAAGGAATATTGGAGTAGCATTTCACTACATGGACAAAGAAATGATGAAGAAATTGATAAGTACTA
>NC_059296.1:19696287-19706750 GCF_017591435.1 Portunus trituberculatus
GACTCCATCTGTGCGGCCAGAACCTGCTGTGTGAGGCCCTCGTCTCGGTCCGCCTTCGTCTCGCACACACACGCCACAATCTGCAACACCCTCCATCTTAGTCCTCCCGCCCATCGCCCACCGCCTCCCTCTATTATAGCATTATTCACCACCCACTCCTTCCTTTGCCGGTCCCCGCCCACCCACCCACCTTGAGTCCTGCCTTCTGGGCGTGGGCCACCTTCTGGCCGATCAACTCGTCACTCTCCTGGAACAGCGTCCGCCTCTCGGGATGGCCCAGGATCACCCACTCGCACCCGCAGTCCTGGATCATGGCTGGCGAGATCTCGCCGCTGAAGTTCCCTTTCGCTTCCTGCCGCACATAACAACACAAGTCATCAGTATCCTGACGCTGTCGCCACACGCAGGAGACGCCGCTCTACACACTCACTCACTCACTCACTCAAGCCACGACCGCCACACCAGATACTCACCTTGAAGCAGTTCTGCGCCGCCACGCCAATGGTGGGCGGCAGCTGCTGGCGGGCGTACTCCAGGTAGCACGACGGACACCCAACCACTGAAAAAGAAGTTTATACTAATAATTACGTTTATGAAATAATAATGATAATATTAATAGATAATGATAATAATAATAATAATAATAATAATAATAATAATAATAATGATAATAAAATAACAATAATAATCATAATGATGATAAAAAAATAATAATAGTAGTAGTAATTATGATAATGTCAATAATGATTATAATTCAACAAGTGGATTAAGAAATAATAATATCAATAAGAATAAATAATGTAAATAGTAACGATAATAGTGAAATGATAATAATGATAATAATAATAACAATAATAATAATAATAATAATAATAATAATAATAATAATAATAATAATAACAAGTAATAATAATAATAATAATAATAATAATAATAATAATAATAAAAAATAATAATAATGATAACTGATAATAATAATAATAATAATAATAATAATAATAATAATAATAATAATAATAATGATAATAATAATAATAATAATAATAATAATAATAATAATAATAATAATAATAATAATAATAAGTGTGTGTGTGTGTGTGTGTGTGTGTGTGTGTGTGAGAGAGAGAGAGAGAGAGAGAGAGAGAGAGAGAGAGAGAGAGAGAGAGAGAGAGAGAGAGAGAGAGTCCTTTTCAGATGAGATAATTTTCTTGTGGGGATGTTTGTCAAATAAGGCCTGATCATTGAAACCTAATTGAAGATGGTCACACAAGTCAGCAGCGTCACTTCCTGTCCTGTCCTTCCTCTACGTCTACAATCATACCACGGATGTGTGACTAACAACGTTTGTGGCTGTTGTGACGCTGGGTGTGGCATGTTTACTATGGGAATTTATTTTTTTCCTTTTCTTTTTCGTAAATATATTTCATGATGATTTAGATGACAGAACGTTATTTCTAGTGGGAATTCTGTGGTGTTGCTCTTGATGTGACGTGTGTGAAACAGGAGGCGAGCAGGGCAGCAGGTCTTCATGTGGAACAACGAGTAGCTTTCCAAGAACCTCTCTGAAAAAGGCTATGTTTACTGTTCCTTTTTCGCGGCGCAAGAGAAATCGTAGACTAGTCGATGAAAAGTAACGGGTCACTTCTAGGATTGCGTTAGAGATACAGGATGTTCCAATTGTCCCTCCGGGGTGGCCTGGAAAAGATGGACAGCGGATGGAGAGGAGTGGTGAAGGCTGCTGGTTCGGCTATGAGATGATAGAGGCTTGTATTGGTGTAGCTAATGTTGCTGTTGTTAGTGGTGTTTTTTTGTGTTTGTGTTTACGTTTGTTTGTGTAGTTGTAGTTGTTGTTGTTGTTATGCTTGTTGTTTGTTGGTCTGTTTGTTGCACTTGTTGCTGTTTGTTGTTGTTGATGATATTGTTTGTTGGGCTTGCCATTGTTGTTGTGCTTGTTGGTGTTTGTTGTGCTTGCTACTGTTGTTGTGCTTGTTGTTGGTGGTGGTAGTAGTGGCTGTATTGGTAATGGTGGTGACGTGAATATGATTTTTACATGCTGAGAGATTTAACAGAAGAAGAAAAAAGGGTGCTTTCTATTTGATAAGGATAAGCTAATGATTACTTTGCTCAAGTAGAATATAAGAATAAATGTTAAATGGAGTATGAAGTATCACAATTCTAAAAGTTTATCTTATTGATTTTATCAAGAGATTTAGTATAATTTTAGAGATAGTTGGTTTTGGCGCCATCATTGGGAGGCGGACGACTGATTGACACTGGTCTTTGAAATTTTTCCTATTGAAAGCATGAGATGTTGAAGATGTAATAAGGTAAACATACCAAGCTGTATTTTAGGATTCGTGTTTCAAATCAGAGAGAGAGAGAGAGAGAGAGAGAGAGAGAGAGAGAGAGAGAGAGAGAGAGAGAGAGAGAGAGAGAGAGAGAGAGAGAGAGAGAGAGAGAGAATGGGAGGTGGAAATTATTTAGTCTTCATAAAGAAATGAAAAGACTTGAAAACGTATTCAAGTACATCCTGTTTAACATTTCAGATACCACGTTGGTTTTAGTGGCGTAATAGGGCGTGGTACACTCACTCCTATGTGCTGCAATATCATGGTATACCAATGTAAGATGGTATAGCCTGATTGCTGCTCTGGCGCTCAAGCACAGAGTCATCTTTTACGAGCACAAACAAGAATACTAAGAATGCTTACTAGCAAAAATACTAATTAGAATAGTAAAGTTAATGATGTACAACTTTCTCTCTCAAGAAATAGATAAATGAAAAGAGAAGTAAGGCGAATAATATTACACAAGAAAAATTGAATGGGAAATTGACGCCGCGCCTGCTGGGTTTGCAGGAACCCTGAGTTGTCAGGAGGAAACGCAATATTGTTCAGGAAGTACAAATTACTGAGTTTTTTATTAGAGGCGTGCCACACACACACACACACACACACACACACACACACACACACACACACACACGTTTCCTTTATAATCTTGGTAACATGGAGTTAATCTAATCTAATAAAATAATAAGTATAAGAAAAGAAAAATATCTTAATCTTTGAGTGTAAGTACTCGTAAGACATCCGTAATCATTTCAAGTTCAAAACCGGGGAACCGCCTTGAATTTGTTCCATTAATATGATTGTGCTTTATCAACAGTTAATATTTGGGGAAAAAATAAAGTGAGCACGAAGTAAGAAGAGGGAATACATTAATTTAATCTTTCAGTATGGCTACATTATTGATTAGCTCAGGGATTCTCAACCTTTTCTTCATATATATATATATATATATATATATATATATATATATATATATATATATATATATATATATATATATATATATATATATATATATATATATATATATATATATATATATATATATATATATATATATATATATTACCCTCTCTGCTTGATATATATATATATATATATATATATATATATATATATATATATGAGAATATATATATATATATATATATATATATATATATATATATATATATATATATATATATATATATATATATATATATATATATATATATATCTATCTATATGCAGAGGGGTAAAAGATGGAGAAAGGCTGAGAATATATATATATATCTATATATATATATATATATATATATATATATATATATATATATATATATATATATATATATATATATATATATATATATATATATATATATATCCATTTACCCCATTACTCCCATACATTCAATTCATAGCCATAATAAAGACAGAGCACGGGTTTAGTGCAGCAACGCACCACAGAGCTTATGTTCCCCTATGATCATGATAAAGGCATAGGAAAACAAGAAAATCAAAACAGAAAGTTTTATTGTTTATGTTATTGCTCAAAATATTGCAATGTACTTTGATAAAGAAAAATAAGTCATGCAGTTCATTTGCACAAGAAAGACTTTTCTAAAGAAGAATTACACAGTCCTTTTATTTAGCTAAATGTCAGAACCGTACAGAAATATTACTCAATTATGAAGTCCATTGATTTATCCCCTGCCATGCATTTTTTTTTTTTTTTTTTTTTTAGCCCTGGTTAAGAATCCTTGAATTAAATGATTGTATGGCAAAAATCAGTGTAAAAATAAAGGTGATTACTGGAAAAAATGGCTTTTAGTAGTGAAAAGATTAAATTCCTCGCATATGAAACACGAGCTCATCTGTGACACTTTAATGACTTTATTTCTTTACATACGTATCAAGGAGACTGCACACACACACACACACACACACACACACACACACACACACACACACACACACACATATATAGCCTCAGGCCCCTGGCAATTCCTACCATGGTGCGAGACATCAACAATTAGGATATCCTTGTCGTAATTCGAGAATAAAGAAAAAGAAGAAGAAAAAAAAAAGTAAGACGAAAAAAGAATATAGCAAGAATAAAGAAATGAAGAAGGAAGTAAGAAGTAGAAATAATGAATGAGAGATGATAATAAACTAAAAAATATAATATTAGCCTACTAATATCATAAGAGGTTATCACCAATCTTGTGATAATTTGTTACTACTTAAAGGGATGCGCTATGCGCCTGGCAACTACGCGGTTGCGTGGGCTAGCTATCGATACAGCTACGAGCATAAATATTTTCATTTTTTTATTTATTTTTTTATTTTTTGACCTAAATTCACGAGATGGTAGCCTTAATATTAGTCTTGTGATGACACACACACATCATGCTGTTCTTTGTGACTGTCTTGTCTCTTATCTATCAGGGTGGTATTTTCTGTTTCCGTGTTTATCATCTTCTCTCAGTCATTATTTCTACTTCTTACTTCCTTCTTCATTTTTTCATTATTGTTACGTGTTTCATTTACGTACTAATTGTCTTGGTGACTACCTGTCTTGAGTATCAATTGCCTTGTAGACCTAGGGCCCATATCCACGAAACGAGTTAACTCTGAAATCGTACTTAGCTTAGGGTCAACGGTTTAGGGCCGTCGAAAGTCGATCGCTTTTGATGTACCGTACTTCGCGCGCTAGAACGCATTGCGTACAAAATATCAACATTAGTGATATTGAAGAAAACATAATTATACTAGCATTTTCTTTGTTTTTTATTTATATAATTTCATAATACAAGTATCAGGTAAGTAACATAGAATAAAAGTATATATTTCCGAAGAAAAATATATGCATGAAAATGTATTCCCGTTAGTAAGGAGCAAACACTCCAAGTAGCTACACACAAGCTCTTCAAAGAGGTTCCCGCGTTTTCTAGCCAGCAGTGTACGATTATTTCGCCTTTTTCTAGCCATCACTTATCCACCTACTGTATCAGGTAAGGCTTTAATGTGTTAGAAACAGTACTTAATATTACTTTATAGGAGAAGTTTAAGGTATTAGTTACATTACTAGCATACCACATGGTGCACCTAGAGCTCCTCATTCCAGCTAACTTGAAAACATTTTATATATGTCCATGTGTCACAAATGGCACCAATCGCGATCTGTGTAGTTTTCATTGTTCGCCAGCTGGTTTAATTCACAAGTTGGTCCTGCCTATCGCGCCGAACTGTCGCTCTTGTGGAAGCCCTATTAAGAATATATGTATTGATATTCATGCCTACATTCCTCATAATATATACGTTTGGTTATTTCACTATGTGTCTGATTGAAAATTACATAAAAATATGCAAATATATTTTCCTAATGGTCCAAAGTATGGATGTACCAGTGTCCCATCAAAATATTTTTTGTAAGTCTAATAGTACATATATACCTTATCACAAAATTGTCAGAGTTTCTGCATAGGATAATGCTCCACTCAAAAAGTGTAGAGCAAATATCAGAGTAGCATTTACAAAAAAAAAAAAAAAAAAAAAAAACAATTTTCGGAGTCTGTGCCGAAATAACCTGGCCAACATTACCGAAACCGAATTTTCCTAACTGAATCACAACAAGCGAACTTGGTATGCCTTTTGATCTCAGAAAGTTTCTCAGAGTTGGCACTGTCCATTTTCTAAGTTCATCCTCACTAATATCCATAGTGTTATCCATAGTGAAGTCGTTGTGTAGCGAGTGTGGCGATGGCTCTTAACACGCTAGATTTGTTTACGTTTCGATAGAACAATCTCGGTGCATGTTAGACAATATCCTCTATACTGTTAATTTCTTAAGACTATTAATTGTTGTGATTTTCTGTATGAATATAATTCATATTAATTTTATGGAAAGAAAAAGGCATTAAAACTATGCTTTACCTATTAATGATCTTTTCTATTTTTGTCCCAGAAATAGAGATGGTAAAGAAGAGCGCTCTACATATATATAAATATTTCCACTTTTTTAGCTTATATGCCACGAGTACATTCTTAGAAAGATTATAACTATTTTATTAAACCATTTAATATTTACAAAACGTGCAGAAAATTACGTTCCAGTTGACCAACTTGCTGTGAAATAATTAACCCATCTGGCGGTTGAAGGCACCTACATAGCAGATCGCGATTGGTCCCATTAAAACTCTTCCCGCTTCTATGTGTAGTAAAATCAAAATATGACACCCAACATTTTATTAATTGTTTCTTAATTAAAGTTTATTGCTGTAAGAGCTGCAGACCAGTGATCATATCCACACTATGATAGGCCCAAGTATTCACTGACTTGGAGGGCGGTAGACAAATTAGATTTATAGATTAAGTAAGGTATTGTAAGGTTAGGTTACCTTTACTTAGGTAAGACTAGGGTGAACGGGTTTGACCTACTGGTCTCACTATACACAGAGCTTCCCTCACAAGATTGGTCACAAATAAAGTACCTTCACGGTCCAATCTGTATCTCTTGATGAGTTCAGCATCATTAAGCTCATGCAAAACGTCCCTTCTACGATGATTCCTTTCTGGCTGATGTGGTTGTTGCTCTCGTGGCGCTGCCATGTTGTTTGTTTACATCCAGCTCCGTCGTCCATAGCGCTACTAAAACAGGGTCGACCCTGTGTGTGTGTGTGTGTGTGTGTGTGTGTGAGTACGTGTTCTATATAGTTCTCACACTTAGTAGGAAACAAAAAGAAAACGGGAGAACTGAAAAAGAAATCCTTTATGAAACTCTTCCTGCTTCCTCACGGCACCTATGACGTCACTTCCTCAAAACTTATCATTACCAAAACTTCCCAAGTAATCTCCGAACAGGAAATTGTAAGTGTACACTTCGTTCCTAGCCACACACACACACACACACGCCCGGTAGTTCAGTGGTTAGAGCGCTGGCTTCACAAGCCAGAGGACCGGGGTTTGATTCCCCGGCCGGGTGGAGATATTTGGATGTGTCTCCTTTCACGTGTAGCCCCTGTTCACCTAGCAGTGAGTAGGTACGGGATGTAAATTGAGGAGTTGTGACCTTGTTGTCCCGGTGTGTGGTGTGTGCCTGGTCTCAGGCCTATCCGAAGATCGGAAATAATGAGCTCTGAGCTCGTTCCGTAGGGTAACGTCTGGCTGTCTCGTCAGAGACTGCAACAGATCAAACAGTGAAACACACAGCGTAATGAAGTGGTTAACGCGCTCGGCTTACAACCGAGAGGGCCCGGGTTCGAGTCCCTGGTGCTGTAAGGCTAAATGGGCGAGCCTCTTAATATTTAGTAGCTGTTCACCTAGCAGCAAGTAGATACGGGATGTAACTCAGAGGGCTGTGGCCTCTCTGTCCCGGTGTGTGAGGTGTAGTGTGGTCACAGTCCTACCCAAGGATCGGTCTATGAGCTCTGAGCTCGCTCCGTAATGGGGAAGGCTGGCTGGGTGACCAGCAGAAGACTGTGAATACAATACACACAACTGAAAAGCTAATAATATTCATTCTTAGATTTTGAGGGTTTTGCCATCCACCACTCACCAGCCAACCTGATAACCAGCCCTCCCTACTCAACCGGAGGAAGAGAATCCACATATCTTGTAGCTCAGCTACATAATTTTAACACTTTATTACTTAATTAAGTCGAGTTTTTTTCTGAAGTATTTTTTTTTCTTCGCCACATTAGAACATAAAAAGAAAAATAAAGGAAACTGCTGAATTCTCTCAAGCCTACCAATTTTAACACATATTTGTCTTACACAATGCTGCCTTTTTGTTGGTGAATTAACTCGATCTTTTCTTTTCTTTTTACGTAAGTTGATTTTTTTTTACCGTCGCATTAGAACATGAAAAAAAAAGAGAAACTTGAAAAACCTGTCAATTCTACCAATTACATAATGTTTGCTGCTGAGTTATATCGATTGTCTTTTCTATTTTTTTTCTGTCGTTTTTTTTTCTTTCGCCGCCTAAAAATAAAGAACATAAAGAAAACTGCCCAATTTTCACCTATTTTCCCCATCCATAAATTTCCTTTATCTTCTTAAAGGCTCCGTTATAACTCAACACCACTACCAAGCTGATTACAAAGTCTATTCCGTTCAACTTCCATTCTATTTGTGAACCAATACCCCTCAGCTAAACTTCAGTCGCCGATCACTTTGTAGCAACGGCAAACTTTGAATCTTATCAACTTATCGAAGTGTTGTTAGTTAGGGAGCCTTGTGTGTGGCGGTGGTAGTGGTGGTGTGATGGTAGTAGTGATGGTGGTGGTGGCGGTGGTAGTGGTGGTGGTTATGGAGATGAGGTTGATGGTGACGGTCAATCTTACTTTTGATAGTGATGACTGATACAAATCGGGTTTTAGAACGCATCATCATCTCTCTCTCTCTCTCTCTCTCTCTCTCTGTGTGTGTGTGTGTGTGTGTGTGTGTGTGTGTGTTTTAAGAGACAACCGGCCAGCGTGAAAGAAAAAATAGCAGTGAAAAATAAAGAAAGAGAATTGCAGGAAGAAAAGTGGGTTTTTGTGGAAAAGCAAAGAGCGGATAAAGAATTTTTATAAACTCCCAGAAACACGCACACACGCACGCGTGCGCCCACACACACACACACACACACACACACACACACACACACACACACACACACACAGAGAGAGAGAGAGAGAGAGAGAGAGAGAGAGAGAGAGAGAGAGAGAGAGAGAGAGAGAGAGAGATTTGTAAGTACTAACAATACACCATAAAATATTTTGAATGAAGGCTAGCGATCTTGTAGTGTTTTTAGTCAGTAATGCTTAGATGAGATGTGTAGATTTAATGCAAGAAGAACACAACCCTGAAACTAATTGCATGCCAGACCTGCTTTGTCCTGTTCTGCCTCTTCTTTGCTGATATTTTTTCTATATTCGAATCTTTCGAGATCTTCTTTTAGTGGTGCAGAATATTTTGTTAAACTGTCACGAATATCATGAAAACTTAGATCATCCCAATTTCGTCTTCTGCTTGTTAAAAGTAGTCGAGCGATATCCCTTGAATGACTTCAGTTGTACCCTCAGATTCTGACTCATTGATGTGAAAAATCAAGTCAGATCGACATTCTAAATACTTTTCCTTTTAGGAAAATGTGACAACTTTGCAAAGCCAAAAGGAAAACTGAGAACGAGAAAAAGAAGGTTGATAAAAAATGTAAAATAAAACAAGCAAGGAAAGAAGAGTGAAATAGAGAAAAGAACGATTCAGTATCCAGCGTGGCCATGAATTATGAAGCTAAATCAATCGTGCACCCTTACAAGAGACAGAGAGAGAGAGAGAGAGAGAGAGAGAGAGAGAGAGAGAGAGAGAGAGAGACTAATATGAGGGCGGTGGTACGACGGTAGGGCGGGAGGCAGGTGTTAGTATAGGTCAGTGGTTCCCAAACTTTTTCAGCTTGTTACCCAATTTAACATGCCACATAAAGCATGTTACCCTTTTCACAAAATTTTGTTATTATTGATATATATGGCTACAAATTCACAGTAACAGTGGGTAAATACTAACTATATACTGCACAGGGCAGTACACATATCTACCTCGGCTGATGCTCACAGATAAACTAACAGTGTGAAATAGAGGGAGCCTCAGGCAGTGAGTGACGTGTACTGGACAGGTCGATCTGGGCTACTACTGAGTGACTTTTGTCCTGAAGCATACTTGTCAAAATACTTTTGGGTTTCCACACACTTAGCTATATACTTCTTCTTTTCTAATACTGTATATTAGTTTTTGATGTTTATTGTTATTTGGTTTAACTTAACCCCAGGGGGTAATTTGCCCCCAGTTTGGGAACCACTGGTATAGGTGGATGGAGGGAAGGGGCAGGGAGGGAGGAGGGAGAGTGGGAGGTGAGACGGGAGGGAGGAAGGGATTTCATAGCTAATCGAGGTCGTTCGAGGGAGAGATCTGGCGAAAGGAGAAAAAATGCTTGTGAAATGAGAGAGAGAGAGAGAGAGAGAGAGAGAGAGAGAGAGAGAGAGAGAGAGAGAGAGAGTTAAGGAATCGTTTAATACAGCATTTTTTGAGGTGATTTATTGTGAATTATGAGATAGTTACAGGCGAGTAGTGAAGACCAAGAAAAAA
>NC_059296.1:19707250-19744750 GCF_017591435.1 Portunus trituberculatus
TTTATTTTTTTTATTTATGAGAGGAGTTCAAACTTTTTCTGGGACTCTCTTAAGGTAAACACCCAGCCTGCTCTCCTCCATTCCCGGCTCCCCTTTCGCATCTCTTCCACCCAGCTGATTTGACGCCACATACGAAGCCATGGTAATCGTCACTATTAACAAGGATGAAAGAGAGGTAATAAATGGAGGAAGTGGGGATTAAAACAGGATAGAAAGAAAAATGGATAATAAATGGAGGAAATGGAAATAAAACAAGATAAGAATAACAAGAGATAGAAAGAAAAATGGATTGTGAATAGTTCCTTTTAGGTACTTTCATTCATCCCTCTTTCTCTTGTTTTCCTTCATCTCCTGTTTTATTGCCATCCCCCTATATTTATTATCCTCTTCCCCTATTTGTCACCCATATTCTTTATGTGGTTTTATCATTTCCTCCTGTCCCCTTACTTGTTATCACATTTTCATTCCTATTTCCTTCTCTTCCATTATTTATTATCCATTTACATATCGGAGATCTTGTGATAACTTAGGAGCGGAGTAGTCCTGTGCCAGTATTACGGGTATGTTAGGAAAGTCGTGTGTGTCAGACATACATGAAGTAGTGTATGCTCCTTGAGTTTTTTATTTTATTTATTTTTTTATTTATGAGAGGAGTTCAAACTTTTTCTGGGACTCTCTTAAGGTAAACACCCAGCCTGCTCTCCTCCATTCCCGGCTCCCCTTTCGCATCTCTTCCACCCAGCTGATTTGACGCCACATACGAAGCCATGGTAATCGTCACTATTAACAAGGATGAAAGAGAGGTAATAAATGGAGGAAGTGGGGATTAAAACAGGATAGAAAGAAAAATGGATAATAAATGGAGGAAATGGAAATAAAACAAGATAAGAATAACAAGAGATAGAAAGAAAAATGGATTGTGAATAGTTCCTTTTAGGTACTTTCATTCATCCCTCTTTCTCTTGTTTTCCTTCATCTCCTGTTTTATTGCCATCCCCCTATATTTATTATCCTTTCTCACATCCCTCACTCCAAGTCCAAAGCACATATATTTGCATCACTACCCACTAGAGATAGTTATGTGGGTAATTGAATGAATTAGTAATGGTCTGGACCAGTATAGCTATATCCTTATTTTTGGATTATTTTCCTCCTAACCTTCATAAAATTCATTGTATATATGCAATATTATATACGAGTGGGAAAATGGCACTAATTCTCTTGATGCTACAGGTCCCAGAAATCTGGAAGGAGGTGGATTCTGAAAGATTTTGACATTTTCTATCAATGAAGGAGTGTTCGGCAAATTGGAGAACAGACTTGGCATAATTCCAGGCAGAAATATAAAGCACATGAGATTCAGGCGATGGAAGGCTTACGTACCTTTGGTAGGCAACTTCTCTATCATGTAGAGCGTGAGAACAGGCTGTGTTAAACCAAGGTTCGGGAGGTTTAGGTCAAGAGAGAGATCAATGTACGCCTCCATGCTAGACATTACCTCATTTATGTGCTCTGCACACAAAGGCAAATCTCTGACTTGGAGTCAGTTGGAGCAATAGTCATTCTAATACCTCCAGGTCACCTCAGTAGAGGAAACACTAGGTGCACCTCCACTTTGGGGGATCTTGAAGAAGAATTGGAGCGATAAGACAAGATGCAGATACTACAAGATTGTTATTGAAGGAGACCAATGGAGAAGATAGGGTAATATAAAATAGAAGTTAGGAAAAGGTCAAGGATGTTAGGCATATCTCCAAGACCATTAAGGGTGTATCACACTGGCCTATGATACATGGAACATGCCATGGATATTGGTGTGAAACCAGAATGTTTTTGCTATGCTAGGCAAATGGCTCAGGAACCAAGACCAAGCCTAACCAAAACAAACCAGAACTAAACCATGCCACTTATATCTCAACATGTGCATCGTGCTGGAATTGTGTTTGCACTTCTTGTTATTGAAGAAGGGAAGGAAGAAAAAGTTAGTGAAGAACCGAGAGGTGTGTGACGGTAACTTTAAGAGTCGAGGATGGTTGCCATGAGTGCAAACTATTGACTTGACATATATATATTTTATCTTTATAGATTGTTGAAATATTGTTTAATACTCTAATGTGAAAATTTATGGTCTTTTTAGTTTAAATAATAGGTTTTTGTTACGTATCTTTTGTGTATTTTTCTATTGGAATAGCATACAGAGAATAAGGATTGGATATCAAGCCATCCCAACTTTGCTCCACTAATCTTGGGAAAGTTCCAGTTATCTGTAGTGGATGTTCCTTGTATAATAGGCCAGTGTGGTATCCCCTTTAGGAATATGAGTAAGGTGTTGCATCAGTTGCTTTAGGTCATGGAGGATAAAGCTAGAGGTTAGTTCACTAAGACAATTAGTGAAGGGAGAGAAAAGCCAAAGCTGGTGGTGAACATTGAAGTCTTCAAGAATGAAGACCTTTGCAGGAGAGTCAGAATGTGCTCCACTTTGAAAGTTAAATGATTTTTTATGGTCAAAGCCTCAGAATTTTGGTGAGAGGTATGCAGCACAGACAAATTTAGTTTAAGTGACATTGTAGTAATAGCCAAAGGGTGGAAAACTCAGAAGATTCAAGCATGTGGGCACGAGAGCAGGTTAAGTATTTGTACACATTGACAAAATATCAAACTTTGTTTCTCTCTTTTTCCTTTTAAGTCACTTCATTTGTCACACCTGGAAAAACTTGACCTAGCATTCTTCAGTTTAAAAAGAATTTTCATCATTCTGTTTTTCAGATATTTCTTTAGAAACATTTTTATGGGGCTTGATATCTACCAAGCCTTCTTATGTCACTAGCATAACAAGTGATACTTGTTTCCAATAAACACAAGTTTGTCATATTGAATCTTCTTAGCTCTTTCTCCTGGATTTATACATTTGATGGCTTCCTTGGAAACACTAGGCAGTACCATATTGTTCCTTCTGTCCACTTTGCTTGTTGCTCTTTCCAGGAATCTGATCAGTACATCACTACCATATCTGTCATTAAACTCTTCTTTCCACATGTATAACCACTGTAGGACTTTGCTAAGTCGTCCTTCATTCCTGTGCTTACATTTTCTTTGACTTCACTGTGCCCATAAATTATTTTTCCTTTTGTCCGAAGGATTTCTTTCTCAATCCTATCACAAGTTTTACCCTAGATTTCATTGAAGTCTTTCCTAATTACATTTTTCATCTGTATGTTGAAGTTAGTTTTAAAATTTATCAAATCCTCCTAACTTCACTTAGTGCCTTATTAAACTAACTTATCTTCCACAGCTTTCTTGCATTTCTCCACATCATCTTGCATCTTGGAAATGTTAATGATTTATTTGACAATTTTGCCCATCACAGCATTACACTTTGAGCAGTACCAATGAATGGCACACTCTTGGTTGTTTTTCAAGAACTTAACACACTGCTACATTAATATCCTCACACTTGATATGATACCATACATCACACAAATCACATTCTAGGGGATAACCATTATCACCTACCCATACTTTGCACTGTTTAACACTCTAGTTGTTACAGAATACTTCAGCATTCTCCAATTTCTGAGATGTTCCAAGTATTCAGGTATCATCACATTAGTCTCACTCTAACATGCGCTTGGTCTCAACCACGACCGTGACCTTGAAGTTGATAATTGAATTAATCCAATGCCTCAATTACAATAAAAAGTAAAAGCAACTGATATATTAAAGAGAAATTGTGTGATGTGACAGAGTAGGTAATAGGAGCCAGCCGATGTCTGAAAGTTGTAACAGTAAAGATATTATTTAAGAACAATGTGGTATGTGATGACCATACAGGACCTTCAAGTGGTATGTGATCAGAAAAGGGCTGGGAACCACTACCCTAGGGTTGATCAACAGGACAAGGACTTTGTTCTGTGCTGCTGCACAAATAATTTAGGTGTAATGATTGATTTTAAAATTAAAGTTTGTTAGTTTTAGTTCTAGTATCCACCACATTTGGTGCTCTCCAGAACATCAGCCAGGCGATCCCAACTCCCCACTGTGGTGCTCCAACAATAGCAGTAACCTCCCAGTAAATAGCTTAAACTCAAGATCCCGAGCGAGACTTGATCTGCTGACCTTAGCAATGCCAGGCCAGCACGTTACCACTGTACAAGCCAAAGGCTATTTTCTATCTTACTTGCATTGTGTCTGAACTTGAATTGTTGAGAGAAAGGAATGAAAACTATTTTTAAAACAAATTGTCTATTTTTTGTAGTTTGATTGATAATTGAGGAGCATTGATAAGGGCAGAAATGTGATGATGAAATTGAATTAGGTCCTTAAACTAAATTAAGAACCTCTACATTCACTTCTAGTATGATACATATAATTTCTTTAATTTGATGTGATTTTTCTAATCTGTCTTAGTAAGATCTTTCAAACTAAATATTGCATTAGATGTAATTTGCAGAGGAGATGCATTATTAAAACAATGACAATAAAACTTTTAGAGGTCATGTCAGTGTTATTCTTATTCCAGCACTTGAAGTTGATTTTTATGCATGTATGATGACTTTATTTTTGAGGGGTTATGTATATATTTATTGCTCTGAATATTTAAGAGTACAGGCATTATGTGATTATCAGATATTCATTATACTGTTTAGGAAAGCAAGTGTACCTGTGTCATGGAACAGCCTGAAACTTCAGAGCTTGAGACGCTCCACCCTAGCCACCACTACCTCTCTCTACAACCAGCGTGCAAAAGGCTGAAAGATGATCTTAGTCACCAAGAAATGGTAAGATTGCTTTTGTTCATTGCTTATATAAATGTAATGGAGGGAAGAAAAAAAAAAGAAAACTATCCATCAGATGTTACATTTGAACTCAGACTTTCACTTGAGAAGCTTCCTATACACATTCAGATACTGTGAAGAGTGGTCTGACTCATCACTGGTTTTTAGTATTTGATACATTGTAATGAGTTGTAACTCAGGAGAACACATAAACACTAGTGTTTATTTTTCTTTAATAAAAACCTAACTGTTGCAAGAGGTTCATGTATATGCCATTGCTATTGTTTATGTGCCAATAGCACTTGGTTGTGAAAAAAAGACGTACCCATAGTATCAAAATAGTGTTTTCAGCACTCGTACATATCACTACTACGTCACAAATGTCCTATGCACTCACTGATAACTATGTGCTCCTGTTACATGGAAGTTCCATGAACTATGGTTTTGTCAGGTGTAAAATGGCAGCTTTGTTGTGTATACATTAGTTATTTTCTCTCTGACAGATGAAGACAAAGAAGAATGTATTTGAATGTCCCATCTGTAAAGTGCAAATGTCTACAAGACAAGCACTCTGGAAACATAAGAAAAGAAAACATCCTGAAGCAACTAAAGAAGAAAGCAAAAACAAAAATTCTCTTCAGTGTATGGACTGTGAATTCAGGTTAGTATTTTCACTTGATTAGATCTGATTTAGAAAATCATTGATTAATGGATAAGTATCAATTGTTAGATTAAACGAGTACTTACTAAGTATGAAGTTAGATCGTAATTTCATGAACAAATTTAAACTGCGTCACATAGGTATTAAATGAGATGCCCGCCATGCATGCCTCACGTCAGTCCTTCAGAAAATATGTTGGAGGAAGCAGCCAAAATGACAGTAAGGAACATTTAATTAAGACCCCCAAAAGATAGATCAGCAGTATAGGGTGGGTTAGGGTGGACATTTAATACCTTAATGATTCAGTTTAAATGTTTGTGAAATTACAATCAAACTTCATACTTGGTATGTACCTGTTTTATCTAACAATTTCACTTCACAAAATTTAAATTGACGTCACTGAGGGATTCAATGAGATCTTTAGATTGGTTCCTCCAACCTTCAATGACCTAAAACTTGAAGAAACCCATTAGTCAAGGGAAGAATTAAACACAAAGTTCCCTGAATGCTTAAGAGCATGTAATCCAGTATTATACCCAGTACCAGACATAGGTAATTACATATGTGCAGCAGTAACAAAAATAAAAAAGTAGGTAACAACCGTAAATAATGTAACAAAGCAGACAGGAGTAGATAACAATATTGACACCAAAGGCTCGAAATGCAGATCAAGAACTTCTAAGCCTCATCATCGTTAGACAAGACTGCTGTAGCAAACTGCCCATGGTCATCCGAAGGTCTTATATAAAACTTTGCAAAAGTCGACTCTCTGGCCTAGCTGACAGAGGACAAAATAGTAGAAAGAGGCAACTTCAAAACTGCCTTACAGGACAAGGCTGACCTGTTGGAGTGTGGGGAAAAAATGGAAAGGTCAGTGCCAGTGGCTACCATCACATCTAGAGTCCATCATCTCAATGTGTCCCGAGAGACCATACGGAAAGGGGGTCTTGTGGTTAAGAATGAAGAAGTAACTGGTCTCCTAATGGTGTTAGTTCTGTCTATGTAGTCTCTAATAGTAGTGTGAACACAGAACAGTTTAACAATGGGATAAGGCGCAAAACATAGTTCAGCCATATGAGAACCTGGCCGAGAGGTTTTCAGTGGGTCGCCTATTCTGACGGAAACTTTGGAATCTGAAATTGTCATGTTCCTGATGTCTAATAAACGTAACATCTGGCTATGGTGCCCAGAGAGCAACAACATTAAAACTGTAAGTTTCCTAGACAATTGAATATTTGACAAATTAGAGTTAGGTTCCATAGATTTTATAAAAGTGAGTAAAATATCAGGATCCCAGATGGTATGACAGTAGGAAAGGGAAGGCCTCTCCTGGAAAACTTGACTTAAGGAACTGCCCAACTAGTGGGTGCTGTCTAGCAGGCCTGTCATCAATCTGAGCCATTGCTGAAATTGCAGAACGCATGGAGTTCATAGAACTTTAACTACATCCCTTTCCATTCCTAAACTCTTGCAAGAGGTGGTCCAAGAGGAAGGCTACAGGTGGCTGAAATGGATCGGTTTCTCTGCTGAGGCAAAAAGACCCATATTGCAATAACGTTTCCTTCCTCCATGATCCAAGGAGAAACTGGGCAACTTTTCAAAGGATCTCCTGATGATAATGATAGCATTGCAACCAGTATCAGCTTGTGAGCCCATGGGTGTTATAGTACAAGTGCAACAACAAGAGCAAAAACAAGACAACAAACTGAGTAAAACGAGAGCAAACAACAAAAATATATCGGTGAAGACGGAGCGTCCCAACCACAACACCACCCTCCACCAACTCCAACACAGCTCTGCCCTCTACCCGCGCGCAGCCCACACAAGCCGCCAATGGTGTGCCCAAACCCTCTCGAAACATTTCCGAAACCACCACAACAATAACCAAATAAACCACATCTCCCCATGATCTTAAGATCACAAAAACCAAATACACCCATCAACACCTCAACAGAATATTAAAAAACCTGAGAACAAACTGAATTAACGAAATCTGCCATCCATGCGGGAGGCCTCCTATTCCTTACTGGACGAGGCTCAACAGACACAGAGTCTCCCTCTCCCTCCCAAAGACTCTCCTCCTCTTCATCACCAGAACACTCCGCAGGTGGTTGTACTACTGGCCGGACATCCAACACATGCGTCGGCATACCATTGACAACAAGATTATTTGGAGAATTCACCTGTGTAACAGTCCCTTTTCCCCACTGAGTAGTACACTTAGCACCAGCAGGTTTCACCCACACCTCATCTCCAATATGTACAGACAACTTCTTGCTGCTCTGTCCCCTTGACATCAGGGTTTTTCACCCACGGGTATCTCCATTCGTAAGTATAGACTGAGCGCTGCGGTACCGATAACTCATCCTGCCCATATCTTGGTGTGCTGTTATACCAATACACAGCTTCCAAGGGAGAGATACCTCCTCTTTCAGCAATTGCCTTTACCGTCCTGTGATGTCTCTCAACAATCCCGTTCCCTGACGGTCTGTATGCAGCTCTAAATACCCTATCTATATTCCAGCCTCGCAACATATCAGCCAAATGTTGAGACCGAAAAGCTGTGCCGTTGTCCATCAACAACTCATCTACTGGGCCCCTCTCCAAGAAAATGCTATTCAGTTCATCAGCTATGCAATGCGCATCCTCTCTCACTAACTTTCTCCAAATAGCAAAACGACCTGGGCCACAGTCCACCACAGATAAATACGGCACCCCTCTGTAATGGGTCACATCAACAGCCAATCGCTGCCAGTTAAACTTGGTACATATTTCTCCCTTTTGATGTGTTACAAGTGCAGGATCAATTGATTGACACCTCTCACAACCTTGTACAACCCTCTTCACATCATTCCTTGCCACAATCTGGTCAACCTTTTTTGCCAAGTACCAAGTTCGATGAACTCCCATATGATGCCTATTGTGAACTGCACGCAAATCTGCTATTACTCCTGAGCACATATGTTCACTTTGTACATTCTCAACGTTCGAGGCAGCTCCCAGCCAGCTCTTCTTCACACGAGTTAACATATCAGCTTTATTCCAATCTGATGGCACCAACAATACCTCGATCTTCAACCCAGATTCTTTGATAAACTCTCTCAGATTTCCCAACCTGCGCTTAATGAGCATTTCTGCTGCTCCCTTCGTGTGCACTCGCTTTTCTGTACTTATCACACTTTTTAACCATGCCACAACAGTAGCAGAATCAACCTTCGACTCTAACAAAGTTATGCCCCACTTCAACGCCAGATTCACTCCCTTTAAAACAGCCTCCAGTTCCGCAACATTAATATGGTTAAAATCATCATTCTTTCTCAACCAGGCAGCATCTTCGACTGTTCTTCCCTCGATCTCCAACACTGTTCCAATTGCAATTTTACTTGCATCCGTCCAAACTACTCCATGAGTACTCCGAGGCACCAACCAGCTCCCCCTCACGGGATCCTCCCTAGCAACTGTATCCATAACCTCCTTGATCATACACATAGTCTGGTCACCAACGAGATCCTCCCAGTGAAATCCTTCTGCCTGTCGCTTAATGTAGCTACAGGCAACCCGTAACCATCCCGCAACAGGGTAATGCCCCACAAGCATCCCACATACTGAAAATAGCTCCGCCTGGTAAGGGTGTCACCAATCTCTGGCAATGTTTTTCCTCTCCGAAAACCAACTCGTCTCCTGATTTCGACAACTTCAATCCCAACACTGCAGTTCCCTCTCCAACTGCTTCCAGAGGTTTCGTAACAAGCCCGTATTTATTCAAATGTTTGATCACATCCTGCACTGACACCCTACTTTCATCGACCGCAATGTCATCTATATACGAACTAGTTGCTGCCCTGATAACAGTATCCAAACTCAGCACATATTTTAACACTTTTGACATTATACGAGGAGCTGAATTTAAACCAAAACCCAATCTAGTGAGACAGAATGTTTGACCTTTATAATTAACAAGTTGGTATGGCCACAATTCTTTATCGATCTTCAATTGAAGATAAGCCAATTTCAAGTCCACTAGAGATACACGCTTAACAATTTGGCGCCACTCCCTCAATTTCTCACTGCAAATACTGACAACATCATCACCTGTGTGACACAACGAAAGTATTCAACTCACGAAAATCGAGCACTGGCCTCACTTTATTCTTTGTAGGTTGTTCCACTGCCATGAGAGCAATAATATCTGTATCAACATTCTCCTGCCAAGGCACCAGTATTTTTTCCTCGATCCATCTATCTACTTCCTTCTCAAACTCGAACTGCTTTTCGCTTGCCATATTTTTGTCGTAACATGACACTCTATTCTTGAGTTGAACAGGATGCTCAGACTTCCATGTCCATTTTATCGTCCAATGCTGCCCATCAAACTTAGCATGAAAATCAATGTCATTTATTTCTAGAACACTGTCACCGTTAAAAGACTCGTCAACTTTATTAGCAGGCTGCTCATCTCCTTGCACTACAGCCACAGCTGGCTGACCTTCGACATGAACTTTGGAGTCTCCAAATTTAATTGTACCCCGACCAATGGTAACTCCGCCCAACTGATCAATAACATCAACTCCGACAACCATGTCCACACCAACAACCAAATGATCTAACACCAGCGCCCTATAAACACTAACTACTTTATCTTCAAACACCAACTCAAGACCAGTCACAGTTCGGCACGTTACTAGCCGGCCATCAAAAGCACAAACACGAGCTTCACCATTACTGCTTCGAACAAACTTTGAACAAACTACAGTTGTAGTACAACCAGTATCTATTAATGCTCTCCCAACTATCCCACCTATTACTACATTGACAATGGATAAACAACCTATACAACGTGCCTTTTCAATGACATAGCAACTTCCGGCGTTGAAATTACTCCTTTCTAGTTTTCCGAAATATGTTCATGGCACCTGCTAGCGACATGTCCAAGTTTTCCACACCTAAAACCTCACTTGTTCTTTACAATCTCTGATCATGTGTGGGCCTGAACAACGGAAACATTTACCTGAAAATTGATTGGCAGTATTTACCCATCTAGGCCCTCTTACTGTCTCCTTAAACTCCCTGGTCACAGCAGATAACTCCACTTGCGGCTTGGCTGTCAGGATTCTAGCTCGACTAATTAAATCCCCCATCTCAAGTTTCAGAACATTGGGTAATTGCTGCAAAGAAACTCCTACATGATCGGGAAACCCATTCACAAATGTTGATTTAATGATATTCTCCAATCCTTCACCTGTAAATTGAGCCAACCCTGCCAATCTCCTAATTTTGTTTGCATAGACATCAACAGGCTCCCCTGTCCACCACTTCTGAACCAATTTTGCAAACAAGGTAAAGGCATCATCAGTGAATGCTACTCGTAACTTCTCTTGAAGAATCTTTGCATCCGTTTGCTCCGCATCGGTTAACTCCAAGTACAACGCCAATGCGTCGCCCTCCAAATACAATGGTATGAAACTGGCCACATCAGTAATCTTTTGCAACTTGGCCACCAGAGTAACTTTCTTCAACCATGACACTACATCACCCTCACCAGTAAATGGCTTTATCATATCCAGTGTTATTTTGGATGCAGCCATAATGAATGCCTAGATAGCTTGTAGTACAAGTGCAACAACAAGAGCAAAAACAAGACAACAAACTGAGTAAAACGAGAGCAAACAACAAAAATATATCGGTGAAGAGGGAGCGTCCCAACCACAACACCACCCTCCACCAACTCCAACACAGCTCTGCCCTCTACCCGCGCGCAGCCCACACAAGCCGCCAACGGTGCGCCCAAACCCTCTCGAAACATTCCCGAAACCACCACAACAATAACCAAATAAACCACATGTGTGCAAAAGGGGTCTTGTGGCAGAGTCAAGCAATATTGAGGAAGGAGATGGAGAGGTCGAGGGGATGCACAGATGTTAAGCCTTGTGGCAGACAGGTAAGTTGGAAAGGATCTCTCCCCCAAAAAATCTAAACCATTTCCTATCTTCAGGCCTCACATAAGCTGAAAAATAAGCATTCTTAAAATCACAGGTAGCAAAAAAGCAGTCAGGTTGGATTAGATGGACAACCTCCTTAATCCCTTCAATACCAGGACACGTTTTCATATTTATTCTACTTATGTGGTGATTTTATACACCTTCAGAAACTTAAGAGGGGATTAAAATAGTAAAGACTCTGGCCATTAATCTTCTGACCTCCATAGACCCTTCCTAATATCAATAAAAGCATCTAATCACACTCAAAACTCAAGGGTAAAAAAAAGGCATCCCAGTACTGAAGGGGGTTAAGTGTATCCATTTTAAAGTGAACATGAAGCATATATTCATTTAGTTTTTTAAGGTTCAAAATGACTCTAGCTGTTCCATCTTTCTTCATAACAGGAAAAATATTGGAAAAGGAACCTTGACCAACAATTGATTCACAGCCATCAACCACTCCACAGTCAATAAACTCCAGCATGGCACTGTCTAGGGCAGAGTTACAAAAAGGTCAAGAGGTCTAGGCAGTATTGTTTCGGTAGATGGGGGCAGGAAACTCGGTGTCCTTACCATGGACATCATGGATCCACTTATCTGTAGATAATGTTTGCCATAACTGTCTGGCAGCAAAAAATTTACCACTGGCTAAATTGTTAGGGATGTTCCGCAAGAAGTGTGGAAAATTACTACTGGAAGGATACCTACTGGTGAGTCTTGTACGGTCATGCTCCCTTCCCCTGGGGCAGCTTCTGGCCTAAAAAAGGCCTCTAGGAGGTCCTCAATTGTGACTGTGAAGGATGAAAAGACCGCCCGGAAGTCAATCCGTAGGGGGCAAACCTTGGTCCAGACATCATATGGGGTCTCCCCAGTTTCCTGGTTTTGCGAATTTCATCACACTTCTTTGTGACGTCAAAAGAGAACAGTTCTTCCCATCGAACTGCACATTTCCATTTGCAAAGCTCAGCTAGGGCTGAATCATTAATGTGGATCTGTGCCACTTCCTTCTGCAGCTGGTTCACATGGTTGACTGCTTAGGTCAGAAGCCTAAGGCTATTATTAAGTCCTTTTAAGTAGGAGGAGATTGGCTTCCATTTTCCTTCACCAATATCACTGATACACTGTGCCACAGGAACAAGGACCTTGGAGAGCAGTCTGTTGGTATGGAAGAGCCACATAACTACAGTAAAAGTCCTGAAATCCGGAAGTCATGGGGGTTCAGGCATTCCGGATTCTAGGATTTTCTGGATTGTAAGATAGTAAGGCTGAAAGTAAGATTTAAATCTTGAGGGTACTATGTAAACCCCACTAAACTAACCCCAACTTGCTATATCTCTTTGTAGTACTGTCATAACATCTTACAAGGATTGCTACTACCACCAGTCCACTGTGTACTTCCTCACCACACAAGATTTACATAGGCTTTTTTTTTTTTTCTTGAAGATTTGCTAGACTATGGGGGGAGTGGCATGGGCCTTTCCAGCCATTATGGCAGCCCATATGTGATGATTGCTCGTTTCCTACTTGTCAACTTGTATTTGTGTAGGTGATTTCACTATTTTACGTAGGCTATTCCACCATCCACATATACTGAGAAGTTTGAGTGATTGTACTGTACTGTACCCCACATAATATGTATACAGTCGACAATACTTATGTCACACTTTATAAAATAATTTTAAGTATAATACAAAACACATTTCATAACATTAAACATTTACTGATGTCTGATAAAGGAAACAAAAGAAAGGAAGGCGTCCAATATCATACGCCAGCCAATCACGTCACCGGCGTCGAGCGTACACCAGCTGGACTACCCACGCAGTTAACAGGACTCACACACACACACACACACACACACACACACACACACACACACACACACACACACACACACACACACACACACACACACACACACACACACACACACACACACAAGGGAGACCTGATAGCAATATACAGAGTGATGATTGGCATGGAAAAATGGATAGGGAAGATCTGTGTATGTGGAATGAAAGAGTGTTGAGAGGGCATGGGAAAAAACAAAAAATGGCCACTTATAGGAGAGATGTGAAAAATATAGCTTCCTCATAGAAGGGTGGAAGCATGGAATAGTTTAGACGTGGAAGTGGTCAACGCAAGGAATATTCATGATTTTAAGAAAAAGCTGGACATTAGTAGATATGGAGACGGGACAGACGAGCATAGCTCCTTTCCGTATGTTACAATTAGGTAAATACAATTAGGTAAATACACACACACACACACACACACACACACACACACAAACTTACATATGAGCGAAATGTAATGTATTCCAACATAAATGGAGTGATATCGGGGATTTTAGAACTCAACGATTACTTGAGGGACAAGAACCCAGATATTGTGGGTCTTACTGAAACAAAACTGAGAGAGGGAGAAGACCTGATGAAGGTTGGAGAAGGGAAATATAACGTTTGGAAAAGAAATAGAGTAGGTAAGATGGGAGGAGGAGTGATGTTGCTGGTTAAAAAAGATATAAAGGTGGATCAAGTGAAAAAGGTATGGGAAAGGCAGAAGTGCTAAAGATCAGAGCAGAAACTAATGAAGGAAAAAAGAGGCACTACATAGTGGTGTACGTACCACCTAAGACAAATGCATGGTCAGTACAGGAATATGAAGAAATGATAAGTGATACAGGAACATGTCTGGAAGAAATGTTGGGTGGCTGTGAACGAACTATAATGATGGGAGATTTTAATTGTAAAGAGGTGTGTTGGGAGGACTGGTCAATGGAAGGATCAGAGACAACATGGGGAAATACACTATTGACACTGGCAATGGAAAATGTGTTAACTCAGTGGGTCAAAGAAGATACTAGGTTTGGAGGAGAGGGAGCATCGTCAAGACTGGACTTGGTCTTTAGTACAGAGCCAATGGTCATTGAGGAGATGAGGGTGGAGTGCCCTTTAGCAAAGAGTGATCATGCAGTTTTGGAGTTCAAGGTGATAGACGAAGAGAAATCTAGAAGAAATGAAGAATATAAAGTGGGAAGATGGAATTATGCCAAGACAGATTTTGGAAACCTAAAGAAATTCTTTCAAGAGACAAATTGGATGAAATTCAAGAGTGCTAAGGAGCAAATGAAAAGTGGAAGGAATTTATAAAAATATACAAAGAAGGTGAGAAAAATTTGTACCAATAAGACAACATAGAGAAGTTGGAAAGCAGGACTGGTTTAACGATAGATGTGAAAAGGCTAGAACAAGAAAAGAGGATGCATGGAAGAGGTGGAGAAGGAAAAGACGGATTAAGCAGTGGGAAAGTTACAAAAGAGCAAGAAATGAATATGTGTTGATTAGAAGAGAAGAAAGAAAGAAACAAGAAAAGGATATAATTGATAAATGTAAAGACCAACCAAGGCTTTTTACAGACATGTGAACAACAACATCAAAAATAGAGAAAGTATTGAAAGTTTAGAAGTAAATGGAGTATGCAGTGAAGATCCCAGGAAATGGCAGAGGCTATGAATGGATGCTTTCGGAAGGTATTCACAAAGGAGACTGCTTTTGACAAACCACTGGTAATGGAACAGAAAGGGATTATGAAGGAGTTTCAAGTAACGGTGGAGGAGATCAAGAACATGATGGGGAGTTTAGAAGTGAGAAAAGCTGTGGGACCTGATGGGGTATCAGGATGGATTTTAAGAGAATGCAGGGAGCAATTGGCAGAAAAAGTTTGTGAAGTAATTGATGCCTCATTAAGGGAAGGTGTAGTGCCCCAAGACTGGAAAAGAGCTAACATTGTCCCAATCTATAAATCAGGTAACAAGAGAGACCCATTGAACTATAGACCAGTGTCACTTACAAGTGTGGTAGCTAAGATGTGTGAGAGGGTGGTGAAGACTAGATGGACAGACTTCTTGGAGAAAATGACATACTTTGTGAGTGTCAATTTGGTTTTAGGAAAGGGCGTTCATGCACGACAAACCTGATATGTTACTATTCGAGGGTGATAGATGTAATACAGGAAAGAGATGGTTGGGCTGATGGAATATATCTGGATTTAAAAAAGGCCTTTGATAAGGTACCACACCAGAGACTGATCTGGAAACTTGAAATGGTAGGAGGAGTGCATGGCAGTTTACTAAAATGGATGGAAGACTTTTGGTAGGAAGAGAAATGAGAACAATAATTAAGGACAGACCATCAGAATGGGGATTGGTGGAGAGTGGAGTTCCACAGGGATCAGTGTTGGCACCAGTAATGTTCGCAGTCTACATAAATGACATGGTGGATGGGGTGTCCAGTTATGTGAGCCTATTTGCAGACGATGCAAAATTGTTACGAAAAGTGAGATGTGACAAAGATTGCGAACTACTCCAGGAAGACTTGGACAGAATATGGAAATGGAGCTGTACATGGCAAATGGAGTTCAACACGACAAAATGCAAGAAAATAGAGTTTGGCAAGAGTGAAAGAAGAATCAGGAGTATGTACAAGATAGGAAATGAAGACATAAAACCAGTCATGAAGAAAAAGACCTTGGGGTGACAATTACCAATGACCTATCGCCAGAGAGACATATAAACAAAATAATTGGAGAAGTATTGAACTTATTGAGGAACATAAGAGTGGCGTTCAGATATCTAGATGAAGAAATGATGAAGAAAATAATTACTGCAATGATAAGACCGAGGCTTGAATATGCAACAATACAGTGGGCTCGAACTTAAAGAAACACATAAGGAAACTAGAGAAAGTACAGAGGGCTGCAACGAAAATGGTGCCTGACTTAAGAGATTTGACTTATGAAGACAGACTGAAAAGAATGCAACTTCCAACCCTGGAAAACAGAAGAGAAAGGGGAGACCTGATAGCAATATACAGAGTGATGATTGGCATGGAAAAATGGATAGGGAAGATCTGTGTATGTGGAATGGAAGAATGTCGAGAGGGCATGGGAAAAACTAAAATGGCCACTTATAGGAGAGATGTGAAAAATATAGCTTCCTCATAGAAGGGTGGAAGCATGGAATAGTTTAGACGTGGAAGTGGTCAACGCAAGGAATATTCATGATTTTAAGAAAAAGCTGGACATTAATAGATATGGAGACGGGACAACACGAGCATAGCTCTTTTCCCGTATGTTACAATTAGGTAAATACAATTAGGTAAATACACACACACACACACACACACACACACACACACACACACACACACACACACACACACACACACACACACACACACACACACACACACACACATGCACATAACCTAGAGAAACATAAAACACCACTTATAATACCTTCAAATATTATTCTCTTACGAGTTTGTGTTAAACTCAATGTCGGTGATGACATGTTTGGTTTCAGCTATTATTATTATATATTTATTAATATTATTTCTTATTTTTTACATATTTAACTCAGCCCCTCAAATTTTCCGGATTAAAAGGATTTCTGGATTTAAGGACGTTTACTGTATAAGCTTGCCACCAACAGTCATGGCAGAGGAGATAGTGGAGTTAGTCGCTGGAACAGACAAGTTTGGCACATTGCTGGAGAGTTTTATCTTGCTACAGGCTGACTTCATGCCGTCAGAGGATGGTCTACACCTCAGACTTGCATTCAAGGTGCTAGCCAGATGCTCAGAAATGGGCTCACCTTTCTTTTCCTCTCCTTGGAAGTGATCTGACAGCTCCTCAAGTGCACGGAGGAAGTCAGCATTATCACCACCTGCGTCAGGGTGGGCCAGTTGGGAAAACCAAATGAATCCAGCTCCTCAAAGGGGTCAGAAGTATGCTCAGGAATTTTTCCTCGTCACCAGAGACAGAGACTGTGGCAGCTGGTGGGTTCCCATTCAACTTAGCAATCAGGCCACTAATAACCATGCTTAGACAGTCGAGTTGAGCATCCTTGGTAGAGTGGTCAGCTGAATGAGGAAGATTGTTTACATTGTGACTTGGGCCAGCAAGAGAAGGCGGCGAAGCACAAACCACCCGTTGTTTAGCTCCATCGTTCTTTTGCTTGTTTCTCTTCGTCTTATTCTCTCCCACCGATAGAACTTTTTCGCAGCTGGGCCGCTTGCTAGCTGAAGATGAGGAGGAATGTCTCGGCGTATCCAGAACGTTGTTCCTGTGCATTCCAAGTGACCATGCAATCAAACCACAACTCTAGGTCACTAACAGGGTGCAAGAAACAAAAACAACAATCTTTGGATTGTGTTCATTTTCACCAGAAACTCTGAGCGTTAGAAGGGAATGGTGAGAGCATACCAGGACAACTCCTTGGTCAGGCAGACCGGAGGGAGTTGCATCTAGACTGAACAAAGGTAGGCAGTGAACTGATGTGAGGCATGAATGGCGGGCATTTCATTGGATTCCTCAGTGACATCAGTTTAAATTTTAAGTGAAATGTAAAATTATTCAGATCATGAGGTAGTGTAATTATTATTATTATTGTTATTATTATTATAATTTTGTTTTTAGATGTCTGCATTTGAATCTCTGACACCATAAAAAGAGGCTTGAGGGCTCATAACTTTTGCTTTAATTACCATTTTTATGGAAGAGGGAAACTAGCCAAGGGCAACAAAAAATAAAAAAAGACCCACTTCAAATGCAAGTTTCCTAAAAGGTTGATAGAGAATTAGCCAAAAGACAGAGACAATTGTCTTGAAACCTCCCTCTTAAAAGAAGTAGTCATAGGAAGATGGAAATACAGAAGCAGACAGGGAGTTCCAGAGTTTACCAGAGAAAGGTTTGTATTAGAGTTGGACAGAAAAATGGTGTAGCAAGGCTACAGGAGGCGGCGAGGTATGCAATTAACAAGATCAGTAGAGCAGTTAGCATGAAAATAGTGATAAAAGATAAAAAGATGCAACATTTTGGCAGTGAGAAAGAGGCTGAAGACAGTCAGTCAGAAGAGGGAAGTTGATGAGATGAAAAGCTTTTGCGTCCACCCTATATAATAAAACTGTGTGAGTGGAACCTCCCCAAACATGTGAAGAGTATTCCATACAAGGATAGATAAGGCCCTTGTACAGAGTTAGCAGTTGGAGGGGTGAGAAAAACTGGCAGAGATGCCTCAGAATGCCTAACTTCTTAGAAGCTGTTTTAGCAGCAGATGAGATATGAAGTTTCTAGTTAAGATTATGAGTAAAGGACAGACCAAGGATATTCAGTGTGGAAGAGGGAGACAGTTGAGTGTCATTGAAGAAGAGGGGATAGTTGTCTGGAAGATTGTGTTGAGTTGATAGATGAAGGAATTGAATTTTTGAGGTATTGAACACTACTAAGTTTTTTCTACCCTAATCAGAAATCTTAGAAAGATCAGAAGTTGGGCATTCTGTGGTGTCCCTGTGTGATCTGTTTACTTCCTAAAGGATTAGTCGTTTCTGAAAGGATGTTGAAAGATGTAGGGTGGTATCATCAGTGTAGGAGTGGATAGAGCAAGAAGTTTGGTTAAGAATCTGATTAATGAATAATAGAAAGAGAGTGGGTGACAGGACAGAACCTTGAGGAACACCACTCTTAATAGATTTAGGAGAAGAACAGTGGCCATCTACCATTGCTGCAATTGAACGATCGGAAAGGAAACTTGAGATAAAGTTGTAGAGAGAAGGATAGAAAAGTTGTAGAGAGAAGGATAGAAACACTTCTGCTTTCTCATGATATGTCAAGGATTGCTTTTTAATGTAAGAAAAAATCAAATTTGGAATATTTCTAGATGCCTTTTAACATAAGTATACTATGGGCCAGAAACTCTACGTAGGAAAAGATTTGTGGGATGGTACCCTCTGTTTGAATTATTGTTTTTTTTAGGCTTGTATCAAAATGGTTCTTTTTTGAAACCCTACATATTGATCATTCTTGTCGTAAGTAATAGGCTATACGTAGGACAGTTTTTTTTTCATCATTTGAGAGTTGTTACAACATGCATCTTGCATTATGTCATAGCATGAATATGTAATTGATCATTATTCACAGTACTAAGAAGAAAAGATTGTACCTCATATGTACTATGTAATAATTACCAGTAGTACATTCATATCTCGGTACTAGAGACTTAAGGCCGATTCACACACATCAGTGATGTATCAGTGTCGCGTCCATTCAGTGCTTCAGTGTCGGTGAAAAAAAATATTGTTGCTTTGAATTCAACTGAAGCATTTACACACAGCCGGCGCAGTACCGTGTTTTGACTCTCAGTGGCCGGCTGGCCGTTACGTCTTCGTTCTATGAAGCTGAGTATTGTCGCCACTGATATTTTCTAGATTTTCACGGACGCCGGACAATCTCGAGTGTTCTGAGCTGTCAAGAAAATGGATGACGAACTGCTTATTGAATTGGTGGGAAACCTTCCTGTTCTGTATGATGTAATTGTCACAACGTAAATATGTGGATAGCAGTTTCGGACATTCTGAAGTACTAGAAAAATTTTATTTCATCATCAATTGGTTCCTTGTACAGAGTCGCAAACTCTCCTTCAGTTTCTCTTTTCTTCCACGCTTCAAGTACCCACTTTTTTTTTTCACTCTTTGTTCTGCCTCCTCGTCTTCATCAAGAATTATGGCAATCATTGCCAAGTCCACATCTGTAAACTTTGCCATCTTCGAAATTACTGACCATGGTGTACGGCGTCACCACGGATATATATGAATAGACGCCACGGAAGCGACACGGATATCACTGACACTGAACTAACGCAGTACTGATACGGCACTGATGTGTGTGAATCGACCCTTAAAGGGAGGAATTTCTGTCTACTGAAGCCAATTGTCAATAGATACCAACACTAAGTTTAAGTTACATTAGGAATGTCTTATATCAACAACAATTATAGTATGTAGTATGAATGACAGCGGGAATAATTATAGTGCATGTGCTTGTGGGCTGTTAGAGAGCAATATAGAATACTTTGGAAGTTTAGATTTTACCTTATAGATATTTGACACTTTTTTACATCATGTTCTTCACATTACGATGGGTTCTAAGATTAATGCAAAGAAAAGTTCAGAAAAACATAAGCTGATAACAATAGAAATGAAGAAGAAAATTATATTGCTAAAGATGAGAAAGGAATTCATTTGATGGACTTGGCATTTCAGTATGACTGAGGCACACTGAGAAAAAGAACATCAGAGGTATTGCAACAGCAAAGGGTGCCTCCAGGCTTTACTTATGTACATCTGCTTACAAAAAAATTGATTAACCTCTTCTATGGATGAATGAGAAACAACTTACGGGGGATATAAGTTTATATTATTTCTTTTGCATTTTCTTTGACTGTATTAGGTTTCTTATAATTGTCATTAGACTTGTAATTATATATTTTCTGTTTTAAAACACATAGAAACTGATTTTTTATTTTATTTATTTTTATTTTTCTTATTTTATGCCATGTGGGCTTTTCACGGGAATTTATGGGCTAAAGGGGTTACTTTTTGGGGTACCTCCTATCTTAAAGCCCACCCGCTAGGAAACCGTTGTCCCGAGTGAGGAAGCCCAACCTACACTCGGACCGTGGACAAGATTCGAACCCGTGCGCTAGCAGACTCCTCGGACCCCAAAGCACGCAAAGTTCTACTGTACTACGGATTTTATTTCTGTATTTCATGGCTCACAAGATGGATGGGCTCATAAGATTCACCCACTTGTGGCAGACATCGAAATGAATAAAAAAAAAAAAAAAGCAGATTTGAGCTCTGAATATGAAGTGAAGGATTTTACCTGATATTTGAAGACTTGCATATATTTAAATCATTATTAGAACCCAATATTTTGCTTTTAAAAACTTTGATCTTTGCTAGTAAGCTACACACCAATCCTGCCGTGACTTGTGAGATGTAAACATATACCTGGCACATGGCGTTGGCAGTAACTGAGAGGATCAGAGACTACAGGGCTAATGATCATAATTTTTTTCATAATTATTTTTACATGTATGTAAGGTAAGAATGTTAAAAGATCGGCGCAATTTTAATTGTATGTCTTACCTCAAGGAGTAACGGCATCACACTGAAGAACGCAGTGAAGCTTGCCTGTGTCAAGATGAAGGTAACTGATACCGACCGCATTTGTTTTGGTTCATACAATGTGTGGTGCATGGTCGTTTGGGAAATTCTTCATGACTGGTGTCATTCTATGTGAATTTCCAGTAAGTATGACTTATGATATATTTTTGCCTTGAAAGAAAGAGTTGTTTTGTGGTGCGGTACCTATCATCACTTTGTTTACATCTGTGAAGATGTCTAGGGTTTGATTTTTGAGCCTCTGTTGCTGCCAACCACTGTCTCAATGCTGAACCTTGACCTCATAGGATGCAGGGTCATTTACTGAGACTTTTTTTTGAGAAAAAGGTGCGTCGTACAAGCCATCAAATGTGATAGTTTTCAGTCGATTGTTTTTGAGAAAAATACTAGAATTTTTGTTAGCATAACTATATTTTGTATAAGAAAAATATTTTGTTCCTTGAAAAAATAGTGAAATTTTTTCACATACAGTTTTCTATACTGTGTTTCATTCTTTTTACATTTTCTGAAATTTTTTAAATACAAAAAATTGGCCTTTAGTTGTAGTTTTTAGAATGGCCATGCAATAGTTGCTCAGATATTTTACCAATTTTCTGAAAGTTTTAGAAGTGTAAAAGAAACATTTTGAGGTATTAGGTCGTAAAGGTTTTTATCCATTTCATCCCGGTCTTGCCATTTGTACGTTTCTGATTGGCTTGAAATCTTCACAGATCATTGTTAATACCATCTTGACTAACTGAAGGCATCTGGTCCCCTTTATAAAAAAATATTAATTACTGAAAGGTGAGGATATCAGATGATCTATCAATCTCCATGTTGCTCTATAAGCCTTCTCAATGTTTAGTTTTTTTTTTTTTTTTTTATTTTATATTTATTTATTTATTTTTTTTTTTTGTGGCCTTGTGCTTGTAGGTGATTTTTAAGAATGTTTGATTGGGAGAGAATGATATACCCTTCTTATCAGAAGCTGGGTAGACAGTAGTGTGTCTCATGTTTGACTCGCTACACTAGGCGAGATGACATGAGAGGTATGACAGAGGACAAAATTTACAATGAAAAAAATTCTAGCACAACTTTTGCATATATTGCAATCACTGAATAACAGCAAGTGTATCAGCATGCAATCAAGCTATGATGCAACAGCATGGGACATTTTAAAATGGCTTCCTGCGTGGAAAGATATTTAATTTTATGAAAATAAGCCTTGCTATCTGGTCATTCATATTATCCTGGACATCTTAGGCAAAAATATTTTTGTCCAGTTTTAAAAGTGTTCATCGTCAAGTGCCCCTTAGATGCTGCCCATAAGTTGGGACTTGGAACAGAGTAATTTATTAATTTCAGTGGGAAAAATTAATATGTAAAATAAGCAAATCTTAAAACAAGTTTGGTCATGGAATGAATTACTCGTAATGCAAGATTCCAATATAGTTTTTGCCAACATAATCATGGCATATATCTTTATTATCTGGTCTTGTGCTCACAACTATTCCAGTGTTTACCAGTTGTTTGTTGTCTTTTTGAGTGATTGTTCACTATTGTCCTGTGGAAGCTTATCTTGGCGATTTCCTTGAAATTGCTCGTATGAGCAAGTGTCATGTAGTACATAGATAAACAGATAGTGCATGATCTTTCCATTCTCTAGTACAGTAAGCCCCCACACTTGGCAAATCTCAGCTTGGTGAAATTAACTTTTGGTGGTAGGGTGGCCACGGAGCACTGAGTGCACACTTGGTGATTTGAATTAAATCTTGAGCCTTTATATCATGTCTTATTAGCTTTATTTATTGTTTATTGGTCTGTTTTGTACATGTGTTCTAATATGTGAAGGTAAAAGATTTTTATTTCAGCTGGAAAGATGGTATTTTAGGGGTCAAAAGAGGGACTTTGGCAATGACCAAAGACTGATTGAGAAATATTTTAGGCAATTTATATGGTATAAAGGACTCGTGCTTGGCGAAATTCGCATTTGGTGGTAATTTCACCAGACTAATTAATTCGCCAAGTATGAGGCCTTACTGTATTATGTTCATTTGTAGATTTTCTAATTAAATATTCTATTTTCCCCAGATGTCCTCGAGTAGTGGATTTAATAAAACATTATGAAAATCATCATGATAGGAAACTCTCTCTTCAGACTCAAGATTTTGCAACAGAAGGAGAGTTTTTAAACTGGAAGGAGGAAGAAGAAAGACGAACTAAAGCCTCCTTTGTACAGCACTGTGGGCCCCGCCAGAGAGAGAGTGCAGTTGTGCAATACTTTTACTGTAATAGGTCTGGGTTTTTTGTAACAAAAGGAGAGGGAAAAAGGAATTTAAAAAGACAAGGTTCCTCTAAGATTGGTGCCACATGTCCTGCTTTCATTAAATTTACTCTGGACAGAAGTACCAGCCGGGGCACTGCTGAGTATTGTCTCGATCACACCCATCCTTGTGATTATGCTCACCTGAGGCTGTCTGATGGAATACAGAGACGTGTTGCAACTCATCTTGCAAAGGGAGTCAAGATTGAGGCAATATTGGATGATGTGCGATGCAGTGTTCAGGCTTCAGATCGTGATGCATACATAGTTCGAAAAGATGTTCATAACATTAAGCATAGGATTAGTCGTTTAAGTGTTGATGTGAAAGAAAGACAGCCAGAGAATGTGACTTGTATAAGTTTACTGGTACATGAAATGAGTTCACAAAAGCTCAGCCCAATTTTGTACTATAAAGGGAAAGGAGTTGAATCAGACGTGCATGATGCAGATGATATATTAATCGGGATTCAGACAGATTTCCAAAAGGATATGTTTTTAAAGTATGGGAAAAATTGTGTTTGTATTGAAAGTTTACATGAAACAAATCAGTTTGAATATTTTCTTATTATAGTAATGGTTATAGATGGCATGGGAGAGATTTTACCTGTTGCTTGGTTAATTTCTAACAAAGAAGATTCATGTGCATTAACAACATTTTTTCAAGCTCTAAAAGACAGAATAGGTAACTTTGAAACGGATACACTCATGAGTGACTCTGCCAGTGTTTTTTATAATGCGTGGGTGTCAGTCTTCCCTACTCCTAAAAAGAGATCCCACTGCAGTTGGCAAGTTGATAAATGTGGGCATAAAAAATTACAGACGCATATACCAACCAGTAAGTTCAGTGAAGAGGAAAGTCAACATCTCAAGATGTATAATTATGGACTGAATGAACAAAAATTTCGCAAAATGGTCCAGGAACTTGAGTCTTGGTTGTCAAATGTTAAAACTCTGCTCACATTTCTCCATGGAAATATTTGTTAGGAATTTGTTGTTTAGTAAGTACTAAAAGTGAACATTTCATTCCTTCTGCTGTATGTATTTGTTTGAGACTCAAAAGATTTATTTCAGGGGCTCCCTACTTACTATGTATACTGTGTGTGTAAATTTTGTAAGTAGTATTTCTGTTATTTTTTTAGTACACAGTATATTTGGATATGGGAAAATTGTATTAGTTTCTGAAGACTGATTTATTAAGAATGTAATGATAAAATACAGGCCGCCGTGGTACAGTGGAACCATGCGTGCTTTGGGGTCCGAGGGGTCTCCAAGCGCACGGGTTCGAATCCTGTCCACGGTCCGAGTGTAGGCTGGGCTTCCTCACTCGGGGCAACGGTTTCCTAGCAGGTGGGCTTTGAGATAGGAGGTACCTCATAAAGTATCTCCTTTAGCCCATAAATTCCCGTGAAAAGCCCACATGGTATAAATAAAAAAAAAAAAAAAAAAAAAAAAACCCCGTTTAATGAAGGGGTTACGTTCCTAAAATACACTTCCTTAAGCGAAACTTTGTTAAGCAAACCGATTATAACAAGTTTAACCCCTGACTTGAATTTCCACTGAGAGTAATCAAAGCGAGAGTGCATCATAGTACAGTGAAAGGTTTAATGAAAGTAAAAATTATGAAGTTTAACATTTAGGCAGTTAAATTTAATTTAAGTCATTATAATGTACACTAATGTATGTATGTACGTAGCTTTATAATGTTGATGATCTTAACTTTACGAAGGGAGGGAGAGTGAAACAGGAAAGACACTAACTGGCAACCTGTGGAATGTAAACAAAGGGCGCATCATTGTACCGCATACAAAACTTATGTACCACATTTCCACAAGGCTTTCCATTTTATCCATTGTAGAGTCACGAGTTCAGGTGGTTCTTTTAGCTTGCAAGGAAGATACAGTCTCACCAGCCTTCTTAATAGTCTGCTGACTTGAAAATAGTAGAGAAAGTAGATGGAGTCAAGATGGCCAGCAATGCTATAGTTTTCTCACCTCTCGTGTCTGTGAATAATATCCAGCTTCACTTCGAGAGTAAGAGACTTCCTGGACTTCTTAGGAATGCTAGGCCACATTGCAAGAAATTTGAGCGAGTGAAGACGAGCTGCTGCTGACGCTGTTATGGGTCTTGATCTTGATCTTGATGCTACAAGTGGCTCGGGATCACTCCAGAGCCAGGCCTTTGGATCGGCTGCTCCTGTAGAGGACAAAAAAGACAAAACAGAAAAAAAAGAAAGAAAAAAAAGTAGCATTTCTCTTTGTTAATGATCCCTACACCTCGCTCGCCACATTCTTTCCAGATACTCCTTCACAGCCTCCATCATCCTTTCACTCGTCTCTCTACACAGTCCCAGCAGCAACACCATCCATTCCCTTCCTGTCTTCACTCTTTCATTCCTATTATGCCCTAATTCACTCAAGATCACTTGCATCATCTCGTGCCTGTCTCTCTCATACTTCTCACACTCCAGCATGACATGCTCCACCGTCTCGTCCTCCCCCATGTCACACATCTGGCACACCTTGCTGCGGGACTCAGACCACCTGTAGTTCCTTGCATTCACATCCATACACTGTGCCCTAGCTCGGAAGAGAAGGTCACCACCCAGGCTGCCATCATACCACCTTTCATACATCGGGGCTTCCTTTTCCTTGTACCATTCCAGGGTACTCTTTCGTTCCATCCCATTCTTCCATATATTCAGTCCCACCCACTTCACCTCTCTGTCTATCTCACTCTTCCATTTCCTTGCATCCCATTCAGTTCCTACCCTGCCTCCTCTTGTCACGATCCATTCACGCTCACTTTGATTCCTCCCAGCCATTCTCATCCCCATACCACTTGTAAACCACTCCTCTCTGTCATTCTCATGCACCTCTTCCTCCACTGACTCCCACTTTCATTCCACAGGTACACCTTCCTCACTATTCTTTCCTCATCCATTCTTTCCAGCCTGACCTTGTATCTAAGTGTGGCTTTAACTAGTCTTTCCCTAAAGGTGCTCCATCCCATATCCCCTCTCAAAGCTTCTACTGCTGTGTACCTTGGAGCATTCAGTGCCATTCTACCTATTCTATTTTGTCCCACTTCTAGCTTGTCAATTTCACTTTCATTCCATGCAATCACATCCATACCATACATTATGCTGGGCACTGCCACACTCTTCCACACCTCTCTCAGCACATCATATTTGCTTGCTCTCATTCTTGCTGCACTCCCCAATCGTCCTACCCACTGATTCACTAAACCTAACTTTTCATTCTTTGTCTTTTCACACCCACTTGGACTCACCCACATCCCCAAGTACTTATATTCTCGTGCCTGATTCATCTCATTCTCTCCAATTTTCCATACTGCATTGCTTTCATCCTCAGACCTATTCACTATCATCACCTTACTTTTCTCACTACTAAACCTAACTCCAAAGTCTCTCCCATATCCATCCACAACATCTAGCATTCTCTGCAACTCAACTGCTGACTCACTCATGACCACCACATCATCTGCATAAAGGAGCACACCTATCTTCTCATTTCCCACTCTTACTCCTGCATTCATTCTTCTCAATCTGGCTGCTAACTCCTCTGTATACAAACTGAAAAGGGTTGGTGACAGAATACATCCTTGCCTAACTCCTCTCTCACTCTTCACCCAGTCTGTCTCTATATCTCCTAGTCTGTATTTAGCTTTGGTGTCAACATACATGCTATGCACTATGTTGATTATTTTTTCACTCAACCCAATCTTTCCTAAGACTCTGACTAGCATTTCTCTATCCACTCTATCATAAGCTTTTTCTATATCCAAAAAACCTAAATACAATTTGCCTTCCTTTCTTTTTTTCTCAATCATTTCATTTACCACAAACAAGTTATCCTCAGCCCTCCTGTCCACACGGAAACCATTCTGTTCCTCACCTAACACTCCAGCTCGCTCAATCCATTTACACAATCTCTCATTCAGCACTCCACTAAATACTTTACCTACTGTGTTTAATAATGCAATCGGCCTATAGTTCTTCAGTTCATTCTTACTCTTGTGTCCTCCCTTATGCAACAGAGTCACCCTGCATTCATTCCACATTCTTGGCACCCTCTCTTCCTCCCACACCTGGTTAAACACCTCAGTCATCCTGTCAATAACAACCTCCCCACCATTTTTATACATCTCATATGGTATCCCGTCTAAACCTGCTGCCTTCCCATTCTTCTGCCTTTTCACACATCTCTACCTCCTCCTTGCTGATTCTCTCATTCAGTTCATCTGCATTCTTCATCTCCAGAGTCACACATCCTTCTCTCACACCAAACACTTCACCTACACCACCCACCTCTTCCCAGAACTGTCTAATTGCCTCCCTGATCTCATTCTTCTCTGTTATAACTTCCCATTCACTTTCAGACTCTCCACACCAACATTCTCTGACATATTCTCACCTCTCATGAACTTGTACCATTCACGGCCACCTTCCATGCCTTTCTCTCTTAAAGATTCAATCACACTCCTTTCACACTTCACTTTAGCTTTCATTATCATTCGCCTTGTGAGTCTCTGTTGTTTCACATATTCTTCCCATGCATTCAGGTACTCATTCTCTGCCTCATCACTTTCATGTCTCTTTTTTCTCAACCATCTACACTGTCTACTCATTCTCTTTCGCTCCTTCCTGGCCTCTCTGATTTCACTGTTCCACCATGGTTTGCATACTCTCTTTCTCCTACCTACTCTCACATACCCTATCTGATTCTCGGCAGCACTCCGCACATTCTCAACCAGTCTCTCATTCAGGTGCTCCACATCATGTACCCTTACATCATCATCCCACCTTCTCTCACTCAGATCTACCTGAAAGTTCTCCCACCCTACATCTCTCAGTCTCCACCTCCTTTCCTTACCTGCCACTTTCACTTCATTCTCACTCTGCATCCGGCACTCCATGACCAGCATATAGTGGTCAGACACAATATCCACCATACCATCCTCATCTATCCACATGTGTGACACAATCTCATGCATTCTTCCATTCACCAGCATGTAGTCAATCGCTGATTCATGCTCCCTTGCATTCCAAGTCACTCGCCCCTCAGCCAAGGTAACATTCAGATTCTCAAACTCCATTTCATCCACAAACTCTTCAAGCATTTCACCGTTCCTGTTCATTCGTTCACCCAATAAACCTATATGTGCATTCATGTCACCCATAACAAGCACTCTTTCCTCCCTATGCTCTCTCACCACTCTTCTAAGTACATCAAACTTCCTCCTATTCTCCCTATCAGCTCTTTCTCCCATAACAGTCATATAAACTACCACCACCACCATCTTCTCTGTTCTGCCAACTTTATTCTTACATTCTACTCTCACTGCCATCACATCTTCACTACTTTCACACCTCCCCACATCTATTTCCTCTACTTTCAGTCCTCTTCCTTTCTTGTAGAGTAAGGCTACGCCTCCTCCCAGTGTCTCCTGTGTCCTATGGCCCTTCCCTATCATGACATACTCACATCCTCCATTCGCACGTCATCTCTCAGGTGAGTCTCGGTAAGCCCAACTATGTCGAACTTCCACTCCTCAAGTTCCCTGCATACATCCTCAAACTTCCCCACACCCCATCCTCTCACATTCATACAGCCAAACTTCACACATTCACTTGCCTGGTTAGTTTGTTCTATTCTTTGTCTGCCGTCATCCATTGGTCCTCCTCGTCAAGCCGTCTCCACGCAGCACACCTGCCTTGCCCTCATCCACTCAGCCAGTCGCCGTCCCATCTTCTGGTTTCCATCCTGGTTGAGGTGGACACCGTCTCTGTTGAAAAGCCTGTCATGGTCCAGTATCCCGTCTAAATCCAGGAAGCTGACATTCCCTTCTTCTCTGCAAGCCATTCCATTTTAAGCTTCAGGAGTTCCTTGCAGAGCATCCGGTTCGTCTCTCTTCTTGTCTTTTCATACAGCGCTCCTTCACGCGGGCGCTGCAGGACCCCACCACAGCCACACTCATCTTCTTGTCTTCAGCTGCCCTGACTGCCTCTACCACTTCTTTTACTGTTTCTTCAGCCCCAGTTGCCTCTAGGTTATTTCCTCCTCCTTGGATCACCAGGAGGCTTCTTTCTTCCATTTCTTTAACTTCTTCTAGAACTTTCTTCTTCACATCCTGTATCTTGGCACCTTCCATGCTGGTGCACTCCACCTCACTCCTTAGGAAGTCTGGGGTCTTCCTCACCATACTGTCACCGATGATATGGACTGGAGCTTTCTTGAACATCATCCTCTTCCTGGATTGGTTTTCTACTCTTCCAACTTCCACTACTTCCTGCTGGTCTTCATTCTTCTCTGTCTGAACTTCTGCTTCCTTTTTCGGGTTTTCCGTCTGGGTACTCTGCTGTTGCACGCTTTTCGTTTCCTTATCGTTGTCTTCATTCCTCCATTCCTTGATGCTCCTATTGAGGCAACACCTGCACAGGAACACCAGCAGGTCGAACTGAAGGGCCTTCATGTTGGCGTCCTTCATCCCTGCACAGGTGCCATGGAACCAGACCATGCATCTCTCGCATGCCACAGCCTTCTGTCAGCTGGCCACACTCTCCTCACAGGTTCCGCAGGCACTCAAAACCATCTTCGTACAGGAAGCAGCACCCTCAGATCAAGCAAAAGACCGGAAAAAAACACTCACAACACACAGTGCAGCGGAACCTGTGTTGGGGACTGAATCACACTTTTCTCACATTTAACTTTAGCATTCATTATCTTTCGCTTCGTCACTCGCTGCTGACTCACTTACACTGTCCATGCATTCAGGTACTCACTTTCAGCCTCCTCACTCTCATGTCTCCTCTTTCTTAACTGTCTGCACACCCTATTCAGTCTCTTCCTTTCCTTCCTAGCATCTCTAATCTCATCATTCCACCACGGCCTACTTTTATGCTTTCTAGCACTTGTTCTTACATACCCTATCTGACTGGCTGCTGCATTCTTCACATTCTCTACAAATCTGTCATTCAGTTCATCCACACCATTCAGGCTCTCATCCTCCCATCTTCTCTCACTCAAGTCCACCTGGAAAATTTCCCATCCTGCATCTCTCAACCTCCGCTTTTTCCTCTTGACCTTGGCATTTGTTCCGTCTCTTCCATTCAACTTACATTCTAGCACCAGCATGTTATGGTCTGAGACTATGTTAATCATCCCATCTTCATCTATCCACATACGGTCAACAATTTCACGCAGTCTCCCATTCACTAGCATGTAGTCAATCGCTGACACCTGGTTCCTCGCACACCAAGTCACTCGTCCTTCAGCCAGGGTCTCATTCAGATTCTCCAAGTTCATCTCATTCACAAACTCATCCAGCATCTCACCATTCCTATTCATTTGTTCACCTAACATACCTACGTAAGCATTCATGTCTTCCATAACAATCACTCTCTCTCCAGCATAATCTGCAATCGTTTTCAAAACACTGTATTTTCTACTATTCTCCCTAACTGCTCTATCGCCTTCCACTGTCATATACACTACCACTACAACTATCCTTTCAGCTCTGCCACTCTCATTCCTACCCTCCACTTGAACAGCTAACACGTCCTCACTCTCAGCACTGTCTCCTATGTCCAGCTCTTCCACTCAGATTCCCCACCTTCCTGTGGAGCAGAGCTACGCCTCCTCCTAGCTTCTCCTGTTTCTTGCGTCCTTTTCCTAACAGTGGTGCATGTTGTTCACAAGAGGCTTGATCTTGATCTTGATCTTGATTCTACAGGTGTCCCAAGATTTCTCCTGAGGCAAGCCTTAGTATTTGCGGCTGCTAGTGTATTCAAAAGCTTGTCGGCTTGCGTGATACGGCTGGGCTTTCAAACTTAGAAAAAATTACCTGGATAAAACTTCGTTAAAGCGAGTTTGGTGTTCGTTAAATGAGCAGACAGTAGTAAAATGAAACCTTTGTTGTAGTGAAATTTCGTTGTGTGAACCTTCGTTAAACGGGGGTTGCCTTTACATCTTAATTACATTTTCTTCTACTATAGGTTTAAAATCCTCTGCCTGAATGGATAATCTAGATTCAAATCTCATAATTATCTAAAATACAGATGTTTTGTGTTGCTGATGTTATCTAATTAATTCATAATTTAATTTCAGTAGTATGACTCAAAACAATACGATAGTAATATTTAAATATTTGATATTGTATGATATGATAGAAAGATTGGTGATGCAATGGAATATGCATTTTTTTTTCTTTTGAGTTAGCACTGCAAAAAATGACTGAGGGGTTTAAAATGAATTGGTGCATATGGTATTGAAAGAAAAGAAAGAAAAAAGAACAAACCAAGTTCATCCAATTTTTTAAATATGAAAATAAAGCAATAAAGATAGACATCTTTTCTGTAATGGAAAGATTTGGCCTTGTTTTTTGTTTTTCATGTTAATTAGAATATTTTCTGCATTACAACTCATTTCATCTGTTTGTTAATGTATTTAAAAACACATAATCAAGTTATTGCTTATGTAAAAGTATCAATAGGATACACTATTATAAAAATGAAAAATAACACCTATTACCCCAACAGCTTTACCATCTTAAGACATCATAACTTTCATCTGTAATATTACTGTACATACGAACAAGAACATAAGGAGACACCTAAAGGCCAGTTGCCCTACTTGAGGTAGCTTATGCACATACAAGAGCAAAAGTATTGGGAGGGGAGGTGGGACTGAAGATTAAGCTACTTGTATTTCTGGCTGGGGGATTATCATGTAATGGCTTCTTATGCCATCTAAGCAGCACTGCACAAATGACTGCAGGAATGCAGTTTGTTTGTAGTGTCATGTTATTTTTCAATAGGTCTTCAGTCACTGCTTTATTATCTCTGGTGAAACATCCATCACTACAAGTTGGCTTATATTTCTTTCCCAGTTTTAACATTGCATTGCATGTGTTGTTTGTTTACCTTCAATTTATTCCACTTGTTAACTTCTGTCTCGTTTTCTAGAAAGAGAAGGCTCTCCTGCATTGTGATATTGCTGCAAATGTACCAGGTGATAAAGCACTGTCAGTGTCAACCATTACTGCTGTATTACAGTGTAAAATCACAAAATCAAACATTAAACAAAGTGCTTACTTCCTCCTTTGTATTATGTGGACTTGGGAAACTTCATTGTTTAACACCATACATAGTAACATTGAGAAATGCGAAACTGATAGGATACATGCCAACTCTTGCTTCCTTTCAATGTGTTTGAAATGGGAGGGGTTATCTGCTACTTGCAAGCCACCTGGAAACATGGCCTCTTCTTTATAAGCTTAATGACCTCGAGCTGTATCAACACAAGACATACATGAATTTAAAGATTGAAGGGATGTGGAAGATAGATTCATAAATACATAGTTTGGAGAGAGATGTCTTGTGCTTAAAGTACATGATGATGAATGATTTTAGAATAATTTTGCTATATGACTTTTACCTTAAAATTATTGGTCCAAAAAGTTAAAATTTCATCCAGAATGGGAAGCAAGGATGTATGAATGTCATGCTTCACTTCCTTTATTTACTGATCATTACTATCGTTTCATTTGACATAACAAAATGCATGTGGTCATTTTGTTCACAAGTGTACTGAATTATTAAAACGTGCCACTCCAGCAACTTTTACTCGTATTTCAAGAGGGAGAGGGAACACATATGTAGTGTGCGCTGATGTACTTCTGAGCTGAGCAGCAGATATATTCTTTCAAAGTACTTAATGCAGCATGTTGATGCATATGATCTATTTATTGCATTGACTGTTTTTACATGGAATCTTTTGAGAGAAAACACCGAGTCCTGAAAAAAAAAAAAAAATTCCAAATCTACTTTAAGTTGTGTCTAGACAATTGAGCTGTGCGTATGAGTACAAATGGGCAATTTATTCATTGACTGGCTCTCTGCTTATGCTCACCAGAATGCTGGCAAAGTGCCTATGTCATTAGTTGTATGAAATTGCCAGACGCTGCCTGTGCCGTAATTACCACTCGGTGGTTGTTGTCTGGGAATGGGCTATGTTAACACTGGGTGGACAACAGTACTGTTGTGCCCATGAACCTTGGTTGTGAACTGAGTCCTTCAAGCTGTGCTCATTTGTGTGGACAGGTCTTTACAGTAGGGTATCTCACAGTTGGTTGTATGACAGCAAAGAATATGCAAAATCCACTTTGCAGGAATGCAGAGTTACACTTTTATTGGATAATTTATATAGAAATACACACATTATTAACAAGCTTACAAAAATTTTACTTAATGCATGTATTAGATACAATTGTAATAAAGGTTGGGTTTGGTAGTGTTGAATAACCTATTTTCTTGATTACTAAAATAATGATGAACTAAAATGGTATGCTTAATCTCCAACATCTGAAATGTTATAAGATTTACAAAGCTAATAGTAGACTTTTTTTTTGAGAAATGTCTCTTTTAAAAGTACCAATTCATAGTTAGGCATTGCTGATTGTCTAAGAATGCCAGTAGGTGCATAATGGCAATAGATATTAAAAATTATTCTCAGGTCAGCAACTTGATAATATTGCTAAACATGCCACTTATAACTTCAATTTTTTCATATCTTACTCAACAATAATGAACATGAACCTGCAGCACAAACATCCCTTAATCTATTCTCTTTTTAAGGTGTTCACTTTATTTTCTTGCCATGATTGTTATCAGCTGTTAAAGACAGCTTCAATGTATACAGTGGTAACTCAGTATATGTCCACTTCGTAATAAGTCAAACTTGGTGTATGTTCTGTTTGGACGCAAAATGATTTGCTTGGTATGTGACCTTTGTTTGGGATACAATTTGCAAATTAGAACTTGTATATGTTAAAATGAGCCACAGTACTACACGCTGTGCTTATTTATCAAGACAAAGTCATAACGCCCTTGAGCAGTGTTACCAGGTTGGTGGATTTCTCAGCAAGGTAAAGTGAGGTTGAATTTTTATTTCTTTCATCTATTGCTTTTTTATTTACCATATTTGACAGTGTATGACACTCCTTTTTCATTACAAAGCTGTTGACATCTTCACCTTGTCTCTGTGACTAAGCCACTACCTCTGTTTTATTACTCCAATCATGTATGACATTTTTACTATTGTGATTGTTAGTATTTTGTTCAAGCAAGCATTTAGCTTGCTTGAAACCTTACAAACTTAAATACATAAAACCTTTTTCTGAATAGGCTCTGTAGAAATGGGGCAAGTCTTATAAATCTGTACATCTTAGCCATCAAGTACAGTATGTATTTTACTATCAAGCAGTGTTTAAATGAATTTTATACATCATCATCAATGTACTGTATGATTTACCAATAACTTTTCTTCTTGGGAATGGATTAATCGTTTTCCCCTAATTTCTTAAGGGAAAAATTTGTTTTGTCTAGGGATCTGTATGTACTTTATTCTTAAATATTGTAAATCTAAGAAAAATGTTACTAATGGTGCTGACATAACATTCATAAATGTACAAAAGTACAGTGCATGTCAATTGGCAGTCAATTCTTGGAATCAAATGTTGTACTTTCTTGTTGCAACTTGTTCCTTTGCATTCTTTACACAAAATCCATAAAAAGCAAACAGTGATTTCATGATAAAGTATGCTTTGCTTTGGTTCTCCAAGGAAATTATAATATTACCATATAACATCATGATGGTTACTACAATTAAGTGACAAAAAATTTCAAAATTGTATGTACAGAAGCAAAAAAAGTTATTGCTCACTTTCTCAAAAAGTTCAGATTTCACTCTGTATCTTGATTCTTTTTAGCAAATTAACCTAAATGTTATTACAAATAATTCATAGCTATAATACAAACATACGGAACAGGTCTGCAGTGCTTTATAGGAGCTTGATATTTCATTAGCTTTACAATCTATACTTTGGTCTTTTGTTTTTTGTTTATACGAAGCAAATATTTAGGAAAAAAAATGTATTATGAAACATCAATAGTAATATAATACTTAAGGGTTCTAAACAAATGAACAAGCTTTTGTGTTACATTTAGACTTAAAATGTATTATGAAAAATCAATAGTAATATAATACTTAAGGGTTCTAAATAAATGAACAAGCTTTTGTGTTACATTTAGACTTGAAATAATGCAGGACTGAGCATGTTCAAGCAGCTCTAGGAGGGGAGGTTGGTGGCTGTGCCCAGTGTCCTGAGCAAATGCAATTTGAAGCCCAGTGATGATCCCACACACTTTCAGAATCCCCCCACCAGCTGGCTCTCACACTGCAGCACCTGAAATACATAATATTTTGTTTTCAAAATAATTAGTGGAAGACTAGAATATTATTTTCAAAATTATTAGTGTAAGAATGGAAACTGATAACATTGCATGAAGATGTATTGTCAAGGACCTGAAAGATGGAATATGAGGGGAGATTGAATGAAATGGAGGTGTGTGGAGTAACAAATTAATATAGTGAGAAATGAAGGAATGTTCAACTAAGAAGTAGTGTTTTAATTTAATTGCCTTATAGAGCATAAGTAATATTTTAATGCTTTGAGCATTTAGAGAATATAGAAGTGCAACTGGAGATAACAGCAGGATTGTATGTGAAAGGTATTTGGTGAAGGAAGATGATAAAAAATGGGAAAATTAATGTTACATAAAAATGGGATATCTATGAAACAAATAAAGGGGAACTGCTGAATATATTAGAGTTGAATCATAAACATCAATAAGGCTACTGACAGGTGATGAGCTGGGCTGGCTGCATGGGTGGCCAACATGGGAGGCCAGTGGCTGCTGTACTGACTATACGCAGAAAAACTAAGATTTCTAAAAAAATATTAGGAATATTGACTTCAAACCAAAACTGATATGTCAGTTAACCTTATGCGCATTTGCAGAAGCAGTACGGAAACAAACTTTGTATTGTTCTAGAGCAAAATGCTGAAATGTATATAGTCTTTATGTTTTACGACGAAAACCTAAAAGCTAATAGGTACATAAAATCACTGAAAAACTACATTAGAAACATGCCAGTTGAACCAGAACATCTTCAATATACATATTTTCATATGCAAAACCAGATTTGAAATACCTATTAAGATTTTTGAGATATATGCATGTAAAGTTAGTGAATGTTCTGGTTCCGCAGAGTCCATTGTCTATGTTCACCGTTATTAGAGGGAGGAGTCATAGACTCCTTACTTATGGAGTCTATGTGTGAAGTGACCTATGTCTTGTAGGCTAAGGTCACCTTCCTCCTCTTGTAGTCCTCCAGGTTCTTGGCAGACTTGGAGTTTGTACTCCCATGTGCAAGTACAGTAAACATCATTGCTGTAGTGTGTGATACATATGTATCAATTTCACACATTTCTTTCATACTTATCTACAATGGCCAAACACACTCATTCCTGGTCATTCTCATTCTGGTCCTCTTAAATACTAAAATATTTGGGAAGGCTAAGGCACATATGAAGTTGCCTTCTGCACATATATTGAATTCAATATAAAAGGTATTGAATTCAATATAAAAGGTCTGGATGTCTTGATTTTCATTATGAACAACATAACTATGAAATAAGACATTAAAAAATGCATGTGGTGAACAAAGAATGAATAGTGAAGGAAATTAAACTCTATCAATATGTAGTACATGAATGCATACTAGTAAGTTTGTAATGTCAAATAAAGGTAAGGGAATGAAACATGAAGTACTTAAGTCTGAGATTGTTTGCATGGGAAAAAGTATGAGAAAGTAGAAAAACTATGAGAGATGAATGA
>NC_059296.1:19749750-19857250 GCF_017591435.1 Portunus trituberculatus
GAACAGCATGAATTCAAGGTGCCAGGTATGGAAAATGAAGCTCTCTTTATGAAGTAGGATATTCTCTCTTTCTCTTTGTGCCCTGAATGAACTTTATCTAGCCTGTTCAGTAAACCAACAAATATTAGTGGATATTATATATTACAGGTTGACTTGATTGACATGCAGAGTCAGCAAGACTCGGTTCATTTTGAACTACCAAGATCACCTAACTAAGTTTGTGAGCCTCCGACCTTTGAAGACGAAAACTGCTGAGGAGGTCGCCTACCACCTGGTAGACATATTCTGCGACAAAGGTGCTCCTCATATCCTACAATCTGACAATGGTCGAGAGTTTTGCAATAAGGCATGTTCAGCTGTGATGGGTTGTGGGGCTGGGGAAACTAAGAAGAAAAAATTTAGTATCGTTATTACCTCCGCCTTTGTTAAAGAGTGTCAGATTAGCTCAAAACCCATCAAATACATTAACATTCTGTTTTAAGAACTTTCACTTTACTTAATGCTGCTCGTATTTTTTCAACAGTTGATTACGGAAGTCCTCGTCCTGTGGCCCGGGTGCAAGTTAGTCCATGGCAAACCACGTCATTCTCAATCTCAAGGTTCTGTAGAAAGGGCTAACAAAGACGTTGAAGCAATACTTGCCTGCTGGCAAAAAGATTATAACACAACAAAATGGTCTGAGGACTGCGCTTCGTGCAATGGCAAAAGAACACACGGTTTCACAGAGGAATTGGGAGAACACCCTATGAAGCAATGTTTGGCCAGAAATCTCATCTTGGCGTTACTGCAACGAATTTACCGGAGGACGTAGTGGATGGATTAGAGACGGAGGAGCAGCTCGCTGAAGCATTAGCAGCTGATAACATTCAGGACAGCACAACTTCCATGTGCAAGGACTGTGGAGGTCCTTGCTCTATGGATGATGATATCTGCCATCTCTGTGAACGAAAGCTGGGGATTCAAGCTGAACGAGAAGGAGCTAGAAGAAAGCAACACAGTCAAGCAGAGAAAATGCAGCTGGTGTCAACTATGCGATTCAAGAAAGCGGAGGTCGGTGACAGTGTAATGGTTCCGATCCTCTTGTTGATCGTGGGCGCGCAGAATTCTAATGCGAAGGCTGTTGTACTTCAAGTGGATGACAGTGGGACATGCAAACTTGGAACGAGGCACGGATTTTGAAACAACTTTACTGAGAAATCAGTTCACTCCTTGTGAGCAGCAGTTCCTGTCAATTGATGATGTGCCCCAGGAAAAAGAGATAAGCTTACGTGAAGTAGCAAATGCAGATTCTGTGGGCCATGGACAAGGATTTATAAAGTGTACCTGCTCTATGTCTTGTAATAACAACAGATGTAAGTGTTTTAAAAAAAAGAATGTTTGCAACAGCCGATGCAAATGTGGTTCTTCATGTAAAAACAAGTAAACTTTAATAATTATAAATTGCTTCTTTATCTTTGTATTAAAATTTGTTTATTCTTCTATAGTAATGTCAACTATTTTGGTAAAGTACTTGAATACTTGATATAAAACAATATTTATTTATTGAAATAAAATAGAAATGGTCAACGTCTACACTTTTTCATCCAAAATGAAAGAACCTTTACTGATGCCCGACTGAGAACTAACTGCCAGTTGCTGTGGTTATATATTTTGTTATTTTGCAAAGTGACATCCTAAGTTATGGGGGATTTTGCAAAACACCCGGTTATCATGTTTTTTTGCAAAGTAACCTGACATTTTTGCAAAATAACCTTTTTGTGTGTTTTTTTGCAAAGTAACCACACGATTAAGGTGATTTTACAAACATACCATGATTTTGGTATGTTTGCAATGATTGGGAATTTTGCAAAATCACCGATTTCGCAAAATAACCGCAACATATATATATATATATATATATATATATATATATATATATATATATATATATATATATATATATATATATATATATATATATATATATATAATAAATTATTTATTTATTTATAAATTCTTATTTTTATTTTTTATTTATTGATTTGTTTATACACTTAGTTTCTTTGAGACATTTTTCTTTTTTCCCCACTATGTCCTTTATCTTCCCTGAGGCATATGCTATGCTTATGCCTGCCTTCAATAGCATTTCCGTCATTCTGACCACGACTTTAGTGTACGGAACAACTAAGTATTCTCCGTTTTCTTTTTCTTGACGTTTTTTCTTGGATATTATCATTATTATGACTTTGTTCATTAGTTTTTGGGGAAGGCCCAATGGATCTAAAAGTTTTTGGAAGGCCTGTGTTACATATGCTATTTCTTGATCCAAAAACTTGTTGCTCCATATCCTAAGTGCCCTTAGGTAGAAACCTATCATCACTCCTGACTTCATTCTATCACTGTAGCCAGATAGGTAATGGATGAATTTTGTTGTCTGCTTTCATTTCCACCGTAAACTGTATGCACACATTCACTTTAAGTTTCCTCAGCTTGTTTTCAATATTTCTGTTATCCGGTACCACCACTAGTATATCATCCAAGTGATGAAACCACTTCGAATTTCTCCCCGTAATACGCACAAACTCGTCTCTTTCTAACATCTCCATAAAAAGGGAGGCCATCACTGAACTAAGAGGGGACCCCATGGCCAAGCTGTGATGTTGCATGTACTCTTGGCCTTCAAACAGCACCAAAATCTATGCACAAATTCACTAACTGCACATAATCTGCTTTGTTTATATACAGATCATTATCACTTCTATTTTCCACTGTTTTACTCACTGCATTCATAGCTCTTTCCACAGGCATATTAGTGAAGAGAGATTTCACATCAAAGCTCACCAGGTTCTTTCCTATTAAGTTCACCCATTGCAATCGTTGAATAAGGTTCATGGAGTTTCGTAAGTGTATGTCGCTCATCACGCCCAATAATGCAGACAGAGGCTTTGATAATACTTTGGCAAGTCTGTGAGGTGCACTGCCAATCCCAAAAGTGATGGGTCTCATTGGTATGCTAGGTTTGTGTATCTTCGGTAATCCTCGTGTTCTCGATGGTTTTGGGGTCTCCTGAAGTCCTAATAGCGCCTTCTCTTCCTCTGTATGGGTCAATATCTTCCTGGCTTTCTTTTTTAACTCTTTAGCTTCCTTTATCGCAAATCTGGTTTTCATTTTCTTGTAGGTACTCATTGTGCAACAATTCATTCATTTTCTCTATGTAGTCAACCTTATTCAGTATTATGATGTCGCCACCTTTATCTGCTTGCGTTATGAACAGGTCGTCTCGTCTGCTGAGGCTTTTCACTGGTTCTATGAATCTCCATGGGATGCTGTATTCATTGCTAATAAAGGCTTGGTAGTATGCAATGATGCCTTGTTTGAACCCCTTGTCTGTCTTTTTCTTTCCATTTATAGTTTTTGTTAATGAAGTCACTATAGTCTCCTTTGTAGATGCCAGTCTCAAATTTTAGCCCCAGTGAGAGAACTTGCACTTCAATGTCAGTGAGCTGTACATCAGATAATGTTCTTGATGAGGCTCACATGTCATACTTTGTTCTAACCTTATTTTTTTCAGGGAAACCCATATGATAAAATTTGTCTCATCATAAGCTTTCCATTGGTATATAATACTTTATGATTATTCCTTTTTTTTCTGTGCTACAATTGCTCAAGATCAATCCTAAATATGTACTTCAAAACTACAATACTGGCATGTTGACCCCTATTGCATGGGGCTCTTCATTTATAAAAGGAATGAAGTTTCAGGAATTATACAAGAGAAAAGTGAAGGTGGTAGACAAATCTCAGGTGGACCCAGGAATACTTTACTTCTCTTATGTTTTGACTATGTCTTCCTCAGAGAGATACAGTACAACCCAAGATGATGCAGTATATACAGGTGTGTTCCAAGAGGCATCACGTATATAAAAATTTGTGTAAAACAAACGTGTAATTCTCATGTTAACAATAGATAATAGGGGGATACGGGATGTGGTCTAAAAAAATTTTACAAAATACTCTATTTGGCTAAATTAATGTTTTTATTATTTACCATTCTAAATACTAGAAGTGTACTAAAAGTACAGGGGATCCTTATGATTTGACCGTTCGCAGTTCAAATTATCGCCAATTCGAACTCAGTTAATTAATACCCAATCCTCAAGATTCGACCGACTGACTCACCAATTTGACATTCATATCTCGTGCGCCACCCACCCGGTCAAATCCACCGCCAGGCGGAAGTGTAAATCAATGCTACCCTGTGCCAAGGCTGCCACTCATAGGGGAAATCCCCTACAATAGGTGATTTTAGCCTAATGTAGGGGGTAGGGGATGCCTACGAGGAAAAATAGCAATTTGTAAGGGAAACTAGTTTATTGACTATGCAGGGGAATTTTTTTTTTTTTTTTTTAATTTCAAACACTAAATATTTGTCTGCACACCCATTACAGTTTATGAAATATGGATTTTATATATATATATATATATATATATATATATATATATATATATATATATATATATATATATATATATATATATATATATATATATATATATATATATATATATATATATATATATATATATATATATATATATATATATATATATATATATATATATATATATATGACGCAACATGTGGGAGTATGGTGCAATGTGGCAAGGCGCTCCATTAGGACGAGAGTCAATCGCTTATTCCCGCGTACATCGTCCAGTCTGACATGATAATACAGGCAACCCCCGGTTAACGAAGTGGTTATGTTCCTAAAAACACTTTAGCGAAACTTCGTTGTTTAACTGATTATAATAAGTTTAACCCCTGACTTAAACTTCCACTGAGAGTAAGCAAAGCGAGAGTGCATCATAGTACGGTGAAAGGTTTAATGAAAGTAAAATTTATGAAGTTTAACATTTAGGCAGTTAAATTTAATATAAGTCATTATAATGTACACTAATGTATGTCATTATAATGTACAGTAATGTATGTATGTACGTAGCTTTATAATGTTGATGATCTTAAATTTACGAAGGGAGGGAGAGTGAAACGGGAAAGACACTAATCGGCAACCTGTGGAATGTAAACATAGGGCGCATCATTGTACCGCATACAAAACTTATGTACCACATTTCCACAAGGCTTTCCATTTTATCCATTGTAGAGTCACGAGTTCAGGTGGTTCTTTTAGCTTGCAAGGAAGATACAGTCTCACCAGCCTTCTTAATAGTCTGCTGACTTGAAAATAGTAGAGACAGTAGATGGAGTCAAGATGGTGGCCAGCAGTGCTATAGTTTTCTCACCTCTCTCATGTCTGTGAATAATATCCAGCTTCACTTCGAGAGTAAGAGACTTACTGGTCTTAGGAATGCTAGGCCACATTGCAAGGAGTTTTGGTGGTACGTTGAGTGAGTGAAGACGAGCTGCTGCTGACGCTGTTATGGGAGTGAGTGGTGCGTGTTGTCCACGAGACTTGATCTTGATCTTGATTCTACAGGTCTCCCAGGGTTTCTCCTGAGGCAGCCCTTAGTATTTGCGGCTGCTAGTGTATTCAAAAGCTTGTCGGCTTGCGTGATACGGCGAGGCTTTCAAACTTGGAAAAAATTACCTGGATAAAACTTCGTTAAAGTGAGTTTGGTATTCGTTAAATGAGCAGATGGTAGTAAAATGAAACCTTCGTTGTAGTGAAATTTCGTTGTGTGAACCTTCATTAAACGGGGGTTGCCTGTATACAGAAGAAAAGTTAATTTTTCGATACCAGAAAGTTTTTTTAATTTCTTTTGTAGTAAAAGAATAAAACTGCAAAAAGTATAAATACGTTTATTTTCACACAGTAATATATGCATGTACAAAAAGGAATTTTGGGATTGGCGTAGGTGAAAATAGGGAAAAATGTGCACGAGTGGTAGGTGAAAGTAGGAGAAAATGCACGTGAAAGGTAGGGAGAAAAGAAAATTAAGAGTGGCAGCCTTGCGACCTGTGTGTCGTTTATTCTGCGTCACTCTCGCCCCAGCCAGCGTTGCCCAGCCCTAAGAAGCACAACTTCCTGCCTTTCAAAGATAAGCTTGAGCTTATAAGAAAGTGTGAGGCAGGTATAGTTCACAGTGTTGTTGCAGTGCAAATGGGTGTCCCTAGATCAACAGTATCAATAATTTGGTAGAACAGGGACAAGTACCGCAAGACCGCTGCATCATGCAAGTGTTTTTATTTCCAAAAATGTAATGTACAGCACCCTAATGTGTTTAATAAAAAAAAAGTTAGATATAAATGAATTACTGATTTAGTCTGAGTGTTTTTAAAGGTTATAGTGATGTTTTGTGGGGTCTAGGCTGGAGGTTGGTTCCTATCCCCCCTAATATGGGAAAAATTGCTTCACGATTCAAATTAACGCTGATTCGACTGATAAAAGACTGCCGTCAAAGACGGTAGTAATGAAATACCATGGTATTTCATTACTAATTCACTATCATTCACTGCCACGGAGTCCAGGTTATCCTCATGGCATGAGTGTGTATGAATACTAAGATATGATATCCATTATAGCAGGCAATAGAGAAATGGAAACATAAATTTCGTGGTGAAGGACAACATGCCAAGCTAAAAGGGTCACAAGAAGAAGAAGAAGCGGCCGAGTCGCCGTGAGTCTCCGCATTGTCTGAGACCGATCTCTTCTCTGCTTTATTTTTTGGTATTCCATGTAAGATTTCACTTTATGCATTACAAAACAATCCTTTCTTGGGGGCAAGGTTTGTAAAAAGCTAATAGAAATGTTTTGTGAACATAAATGCATATAAAAGACAGAAACACCACCTCCAGAGGTGCCAGAGGTGGTGTTCCCAGCAACCTCATCACCGTCCTTCCAAGCGTTCATGGATGCCATTTCGCAGCAGGAAGTTGCTCTGATGTTGTTAAAGAATCTTGGATCCAGCTCCAGGAGCGCTAGAGACAGAGGCAGGGAGCCAGCCAATTACAGCGAAGCTGCCATGTTCAGCCCTTCACCCGGCAAATTCAAACCCAGAAAATTTGCTAAAACGGATGTGGTTGTACGTTATGCGGACTCTTTGGTCCTCTTAACAGGGCCTGGCAACCAGCGGGATTTTTTTTTTCCAACACTTTGTTTGCCCTTGGCCAGTGCCCTTGTAATGTAAAAAAAAAAAAAAAAAAAAAAAAAAACTTTATATAGTATGTTAAACCGGAAATTCGTTAGACAAATGTTCGTTAAGCGGAGTATTACTGTATACAATAATAAGAAAACTTTTGGATGTATGGCACATGTTGATTAGTTTTCAAGAGACTACAGATATGAGCGAGCACATGTGACAACACTGCCTGTGAGAGGGTCACGTAGCCATGTAGCCTTGTAGTAAACAGTTGTCTTTTTGTTGTCAGTTGTCTTTCGTGTGTGCTCTCATGCACAACTACGAATATGCCTCTTCTAGACAATGAACTACTTAACATAAAATACCAGATAGCAAAAATTTCTTTCCACATTCGGTACAAAAGCTGAAACTTCTCTTCATCAAGCTCTTGTTGCTTTGCAACTACATAAACACTTTGAGCTTCTACATTATCTTTAAGATAAAGATACAGATGTATCCAGAATTTCTTTCTTTTTCTTCTTCTGTGGGCGATTATAACACCAATCAAAGCAACAATAACCTCCTCATCCGATCATGCCATCTTGCAGACTGTGAAGTGAACTGCCACCCTAAAACGCGTGGCAACATGCTACCTTGGTCTGAAATCACTGTGCGAGGATGACGCAGCCCTGCCAGATGTGGCACTTTTTGCACCTGTGCCTTATGGAACACTACAATTGCTGCCACATCTCTGCGGTGTTCCAGTGAATCGAGAGGACGCTCGGGCTCTGGGTGAGGTGAGGGTGCAGCATCTACTAGCCGTAAGGCGTGGCATTGGATGCTGTCCAGCCTCCTTCTGTGTATGGTGGCACAGGACATCCAGGAGAGTGCTGCATACTCCAGGTGGGGCCGCACCTGTGCCTTGTACAGCAGCAGCCTCCCCTACCTGTCGAGGAAGCTGGCCACCCTTCTCAGCGCGGAGATCCTGTGAGAGGCTTTCTTGGCAATGGTTTTGACATGGCTGTCAAACCCCAGCCCTCGATCCACCTCCACTCCAAGTATCTTCACGTCTTCTTGGAGTGGAGAGCAGCAGCGCCAAAAGACAACTTTCCTGCCATTGCTGCCATGGCGGCTGGGGACCGAGAGACAACCATTGCTTGTGTCTTCTCCGGCGCGAATGTCACTTGCCAGCGAGCACCCCACTCCTCTATCACTGTAGCTGCTGATTGATGGCCTCAGCAGCCCGCCCACTGTCCTGGCGTGGATAGGTATAGGAGAGGGTGCAGTCATCAGCATAGGCCATGACTCCTGGCAGTAGCTGGAGAAGATCATCCACGTAGATATTCCACAGGAGTGGGCCAAGAATTGAACCCTGTGGCACTGATGCCTCCACAGGCAGGGACTCAGATGTTTGCCCGTTGACAACCACCTTGAGGCTTCTGTCCTGCAGGTAATTTCCCAGGAGTCGTAGCAAGCCACCCTGGATGCCTTTAGCACGAAGCTTTTCTAGTAATCCGTTGTGCCATACTTTATCAAAAGCTCCTGCTATGTCCAAAGCAACCACTATAGTGTCCTTGCCGTCGTCGAGGGCGTCCTGCCACTGCCTGGTGAGAAGCATCATTAGGTCAGAGGTTGACCTTCCAGGTCTGAACCCAAACTGTTGGTCTGAGAGGAGGGCATTGTCCTTGAGATGGCTACACACCACCTCTGCCACGACCCTCTCAAACACTTTACCCACCACTGATAACAGGGATATTGGTCTGTAGTTTTTGGGTCCGTCCTGAGCTTTTTTGTGTATGGGAACCATCTGAGCTTCCTTCCATACTGAAGGCCAGACGTTTTCCTATCCACAAGTTGTGAAGATTTGGATGAGAGGGGCAGCCAGTTCCTGGGAGCATCGCTTCAGCAGGTGTGGGCTGATATCGTCAGGGCTGGTGGCTTTCTGTGTGTTGAGCCCTCGTAATAATCACTTCACCTGCTGATGCGTCACCTCCACCATGGTGACAGTCTTCTCGCACTGCTGGACCAGCTAAGGCAGTGGTTGCTGTGGATTCCTCACCTTCATTTTCCAGCAAACAAGGAAGCCAGCAACTGTGCCCTCTCCTTACTGCTGGTGGCGACAGTACCATCCTGCTTGCTGAGAGGAGGGATGGATTCTTGGTGGCCAGTTCCCTGTCTGTCCTTAACAAGCGACCACCAAGTTTGGTTTCCTACGCCAGGGCCACACAGTTTCCGGTGCAGGTTTTCCTCCCACTTCTTTATGGCCCACTTGCTGGTTACCACCATCCTTCTGCATGCCGCCCTGTGCAGGTCCTTGTTGCGCTGAGTCGGGTTCCTTTTGTAGCGGAGCCAGGTAGCATACTTTGCCTCTCTCTCTCTCTCTCTCTCTCTCTCTCTCTCTCTCTCTCTCTCTCTCTCTCTCTCTCCTATTCAGCCAAGAGTGTAAGACATGGTAAGTGATCCTCTGCATCAGTATGTATGATTATAGAGTTGGTTGTCCTATGGTGGCACAGGTCATCCTTGTGTTCTTATTTTCTCCCCTCAAACCCCCTTCACCATTTCCCCATAGTACACCACCACACACTAACCAGAGGGGATCTTGGATGTGGAATTCCTGTCTGTGATTCACTATCCATTATGCTTCTTGTCAATGCAGCATATATGAAGAGGATAGATAGCCTTAACACAGTTAAAGCATACCTTTTTAAATTTTTTTGCATCCATAACTAATATTTATAAAGAAAATAATTAAGGGATAATTCTGTTAATTTCCCCACTAATAGATATCTGTAGCCTTCAACCAAAGCAATCCACATAGCCCTATCAACCATACCTTCTGAGACAGGATTAGTCAAGCCAACCATACTTTCCTACATGTGAAGATATGGTTGGTGGGGCTGTGTGAACTGGGTTACTTGAATCAGAAAGTAAGGAAGCAAGATTATGCAATTGTGATGTACAACAGTGTGACTTGTGAACTGATAGAATGCATAATGAAGAATGTAAGTGGAGATGTACAGGAAACACTAAGAAGATTTTTGAAATATTTAAGTGAAATAAGAAGAGTGGCTGGACTGACACTAAAGAATTTGAAAGGAAAAATACATGTTAGAGAGATTATAGAACTACCCTAAACAGTATCCCCTTTAGCCCATAAATTCCCGTGAAAAAAGCCCACATGGTATAAAAAAAAAAAAAAAAAAAAATGTGAACTGCATAATAATAAATAAATAAATGAAATAGGAATATTAGTGATGAGAAATGCAAGTGAATGAGAAATGGAAGCAAAAAGCACATAATAAATGGAGGACAAAGATGGAAAGATGTGTTATATTTGAGGATTACTGACGAAGATTTATCATGTCTAAAACAAGTGATCAGCTAAATACTTATGAAGTTTTACTGAACCTGGTGAAATGTCTTAACAGTATCTTACCGTGTGCAGTTGAACTTTGGCTCCTGGGGAGCAATGTAACGGTAATGAAGAGGATCCAGTAATGGCAAGGGGGGCAGGGCTCCCTCCAAGATGCGAGGTTGAGCTCCAGAGGTGTTCACATTGTTTGACTCTCCATTAGCAAATTCATACTGATGAAATAATATGGCAATTAGTTGTAAGACTAATGAGTTTCATAATCCCAAATTGGGATAGTATTACTATCTAAGCCAGAAATAATTAATTTTTTTACATATCCATGAAAGGAGGAAAAATATTTGCTATAAATGAATGCAGTAGACTCCCATTTGACTGGATTGTAAACACCCAAAGATATTACATGCCTAGATTTTCATGACTGAACACACACAGACACACACACACACACACTGGCAGAAAAAGTTTGTGAAGTAATTGATGCCTCATTAAGGGAAGGTGTAGTGCCCCAAGACTGGAAAAGAGCTAACATTGTCCCAATCTATAAATCAGGTAACAAGAGAGACCCATTGAACTATAGACCAGTGTCACTTACAAGTGTGGTAGCTAAGATGTGTGAGAGGGTGGTGAAGAATAGATGGACAGACTTCTTGGAGAAAAATGACATACTTTGTGAGTGTCAATTTGGTTTTAGAAAAGGGCGTTCATGCACGACAAACCTGATATGTTACTATTCGAGGGTGATAGATGTAATACAGGAAAGAGATGGTTGGGCTGATGGAATATATCTGGATTTAAAAAAGGCCTTTGATAAGGTACCACACCGGAGACTGATCTGGAAACTTGAAATGGTAGGAGGAGTGCATGGCAGTTTACTAAAATGGATGGAAGACTTTTGGTAGGAAGAGAAATGAGAACAATAATTAAGGACAGACCATCAGAATGGGGCTTGGTGGAGAGTGGAGTTCCACAGGGATCAGTGTTGGCACCAGTAATGTTCGCGGTCTACATAAATGACATGGTGGATGGGGTGTCCAGTTATGTGAGCCTATTTGCAGACGATGCAAAATTGTTAAGAAAAGTGAGATGTGACAAAGATTGCGAACTACTCCAGGAAGACTTGGACAGAATATGGAAATGGAGCTGTACATGGCAAATGGAGTTCAACACGACAAAATGCAAGAAAATAGAGTTTGGCAAGAGTGAAAGAAGAATCAGGAGTATGTACAAGATAGGAAATGAAGACATAAAACCAGTCATGAAGAAAAAGACCTTGGGGTGACAATTACCAATGACCTATCGCCAGAGAGACATATAAACAAAATAATTGGAGAAGTATTGAACTTATTGAGGAACATAAGAGTGGCGTCAGATATTTAGATGAAGAAATGATGAAGAAAATAATTACTGCAATGATAAGACCGAGGCTTGAATATGCAACAATACAGTGGGCTCCGAACTTAAAGAAACACATAAGGAAACTAGAGAAAGTACAGAGGGCTGCAACAAAAATGGTGCCTGACTTAAGAGATTTGACTTATGAAGACAGACTGAAAAGAATGCAACTTCCGACCCTGGAAAACAGAAGAGAAAGGGGAGACCTGATAGCAATATACAGAGTGATGATTGGCATGGAAAAAATGGATAGGGAAGATCTGTGTATGTGGAATGAAAGAATGTCGAGAGGGCATGGGAAAAACTAAAATGGCCACTTATAGGAGAGATGTGAAAAATATAGCTTCCCTCATAGAAGGGTGGAAGCATGGAATAGTTTAGACGTGGAAGTGGTCAACGCAAGGAATATTCATGATTTTAAGAAAAAGCTGGACATTAATAGATATGGAGACGGGACAACACGAGCATAGCTCTTTTCCCGTATGTTACAATTAGGTAAATACAATTAGGTAAATACACACAGTACCAAATGGTGATGAGAAATACTCTAGACAGAATGAAGCAAGAACTCATCAGAAAGGATAGAGTGATGATAGTTGGAGACTTTAATTACAAAGAAATAGTGTGGGAAGACTACGAAGTGGTGAACGGTGGTGAGTGGGCAGAAGAATTGTTAAAGGTAGCAACAAATAACTTGATGACACAGTGGGTGAGATCACCAACAAAGTGCAGGGGACAAGATGTTGCAGCAAGGTTGGATTTGGTATTTACCAGGGAATCTCTAAAAGAGGAAATTGAACATGAATGTCCCTTGGGGAAAAGCGATCATGATGTCCTAAGCTTTGAGCTGGATACAGAATTAAGCACGAATAAGATTGTGGAACAGGGAGGAAAAATTAAATTATACTAGGGCAAATTATAACCATATAAGGGAGTTCTTTAATGAAATTGACTGGTCCGTGGTATACCAGGAAAGGGATATGCAATTGAAATACGATAAATTTATGGATTTGTATAACTCTGCTGTGAAAAGTTTGTGCCATATCACAGAAAGAGGACTTTAAATAATAAACAGTGGTTTAATAGAAATTGTGAAGAAGCAAAAAGAACAAAGAAAAGGCATGGAAGAAACTTAAGAAAACAGTGATGTATTATCAAGAGAAGTCTACAAAACAGCAAGGAATAGATATGTTGAAGTAAGGAGAACAGCACAGAAGGAATATGAACAGAGGGTGGTGGAAAACTGTGATAGTGACCCAAAATGTTTTACAAATTCATAAATGGAAAACTAAATAAAAGGGAGGCAATAGAAAAGGTAAAAACGGGAAGAAGTATATGAAGATGCTGGAGATATAGCTGAAATTTTGAACGACAACTTTTGCAAAGTGTTTACAAAGGAGGAGCATTTTATGGGAGGAAGGCCTATGGAAATAAAGCAAATGCAGGACATCATGGTTACTAAGGAAGATGTAAGGAAAATTATAAGCAATCTGGATATTAATAAATCAATGGGGCCTGATGGCATATCTGGGAGGTTGCTAAATGAATGTAAGGATCAATTGTTGAACCCGTATTTGATATTGTGGAAACCTCCATACGAACAGGATTAGTCCCGAAAGAGTGGAAAAGAGCTGACATTGTGCCTATATATAAGAATGGTAGTAGAATGGAACCGCTAAATTATAGACCAGTATCGTTGACTAGTATATTGTGCAAGGTATGTGAAGAAGTAATTAAAGCTAAGTGGAGTGAGTATCTAGAAAGTGAAAACATTCTGAGTGAAAGGCAGTTTGGTTTCAGAAAAGGAAGATCGTATGTATCCAATTTATTATGTTTTTATTCAAGAGTGACTGACATACTACAACATAGAGAGGGATGGGTGGATGCTATCTACCTGGACTTGAGAAAGGCCTTTGATAAAGTACCACACAATAGACTGATGTGGAAACTAAAGAAGATTGGAGGAGTAAATGATAAACTAGCAAAATGGATGGAAAATTACTTAATGGGAAGAGAAATGAGAACAGTGGTGAGAGGAAGGAAGTCCGAGTGGAAGAAGGTAACCAGTGGAGTTCCACAAGGGTCAGTGCTGGGTCCCATCATGTTTTTGACTTATGTTAATGATATGCCAGTAGGAATTGACAGTTACATGAACATGTTTGTGGACGATACTAAAATTATGAGGAGAGTAAAGAATGTGGAAGATTGTAACAAGTTACAAGAAGATCTTGATAAAATATATGTGGAGTAAGGAGTGGCAGATGGAATTTAATATAGACAAGACCCATGTTATGAAAATGGGAAGAAGTAGATATAGACCAAATAGGGATTACAGGCTGGGTGATGAGAAAATTAAAGAGACCAATGAGGAGAAAGACTTAGGAGTAACTGCAAAACACTTTGTCACCGGAGAAACACATTAACAAGATTTTTGGAAAACATAACATGCTTCAAAATATTGGCCTTGCATTCCACTACCTAGATGAAGGAATGATGAAGAAGATATTATGTACCTTAAGACCACCGCATATGAAGAAAAGTGTGAAGAAGGTGGAAAGGGTACAGAGGCTGGCAACAAGGATGGTACCAGGACTCAGGGAGTTAGACTATGAGGAAAGACTGAGAAAGCTGGGGCTGACCACATTAGAAGAGAGAAGAACAAGAGGAGACATGATAACTATGTATAAATTGGTGAACAAGATTGACATACTGGACAGAGAGTTGATAAAGGTGACCACAAGTAATCATCTCCAAGGACATGGAAAAAAGCTAATAAAGGACATCTGTCTAAATGACGTGAGAAAATACAGTTTCCGCATCGTAGCATTGATAAGTGGAATAAACTGAGCAGTGATGTCGTTGACGCGTGTGTGTCAATCAGATGAAAGAGAGATATGACAGGAATGGACAAGGAGACAGGACACAGAGAGCTTAGCTCGGGCCCTGTAATACACAAATAGGTAAATACAGAGAGAGAGAGAGAGAGAGAGAGAGAGAGAGAGAGAGAGAGAGAGAGAGAGAGAGAGAGAGAGAGAGAGAGAGAGAGAGAGAGAGAGAGAGAGAGAGAGAGAGATCTAAATTGGATTATTTTTTTTACGTACTTGTAATGGTGTTGAGGCTGAAGATGCCATATCAGCCAAAACACCTCTTGGGGGAACATGCAGTGGCAGTTCCTGACACATAACTTGGGTCTCCAGCAACACACACTCATCTGTGAGATAATCATTTCCTTTAAAATATATAAGAAAAGGGTAAATTGATTCAGCTAGATATTGCTGACTATCCAACAGTGGGCAAACCAGCATGTATTGCACATTGGAAATCATTCTGACCAGTATAGAATAACTGCAAGAGAAGTATGCTGTTAAACAGTATTTCCTCTTACAGATGTTGCTATATATATTAAGCTATTATGGCATCATTAAATATTTAGAGACAATAAGAAGAGGAAATACACACACACACACACACACACACACACACACACACACACACACACACACATACACACGTATATATATATATATATATCATTGTTGGAGGATTTGTACTGAACTCTTATTGTAAATCAATCAATATTACATTCAATAAACATTTTTCAAAATTGAAATAAGAGATGCAGAAAACTTATATAAAATACTTATATAACTGTATACTGTACTAAGTCAAACAAAATTAAAAGAAAATTTGCAATTCTACTTATAAGGGAAATATCACAAGTCTTTGTTACAGCTAACATAAGTGTATGCTTATCACCCTAACCCAATGCCCATTTTCCACACATGTAATGTCAGGGTAGGAGGGCTGAATTGAATGAAAGTTACCATCAAAGATGAAATTATTGGACTGGCTAATACTTTAATTTTGATTAAATGCTGATTACTGTTTTTCATTGATGCATGGACCTTCCATGTTTGGAAAATGGAATTGTAGTTGGTGATGTTAATGACAGATGTACTTACTCTATGTACTTTGTTGGTCATATCTTGTGAAACCTCTTATGGATGCATGATAATGTATAAATTTACAGTTCGACCTATATGTATACATACATATCCTTATTCTATTTCTCAGTATAATGACAAAACTTATATATATATATATATATATATATATATATATATATATATATATATATATATATATATATATATATATAAACTAATAAGCTGATTCAAAAGAATAGTAAATTCTTAAACATTCATCAATGACAACACTTGTATAATTAATTATATAAATTAGTTTTAAAAATCTTCCTAAAGGCATGTGTGTTATTGGTAACTAAAATAGCTATACATATACTACATTATTTAAAACTATCCACTCAGAAGTTCATTATCAGGTTATTGATAATGACTTTGTATGTAACAAAGTCATCTTCAAGAACCTACACAATTCCACAAGAGGATAAGTGCCTCCTTGAATACTGATGGAAAATTACTGCCTAGCCATAAATTATGCCACAGTAGCTTGGGATATACTGGTGACATTGTACTAAATAATACCCTTCAAGTTCTGAACTGTACATGTTGCTTTGTGAGTTGGCTTTATGAGATCCTGTTGTAGACTTTTAAAACCTTACTTTATTTATGATGATCTGCTACTTGCAGATTAGGATGTAGAGTGATTCCATTGGCTTCCTAATGCTGTTGTTTCCTACTGTTACATTTCTTAATATAACTCTACAATGGAAATTACAACAATGCCAGTCCAACATATTTTATGTGTTTCTATTAAAAAATAGTCTATTATGAAAAAAAACCCAAGCCTATTAAGTTCTTTGAGACTATCAGAGAACAGGATAAATTGAAGTGATGACTGACATAAGCAACACTTAAAGAAAATCTCAGATCTGATCTGAATACTCCTCCTTACTGTGCTTATTCAAAAACTAAGTTGTACAGTTACACTAATTTGATAACAGCAAGAAAGCAAGAGATAACACAATCTGCCTAAATAGCTATATGTATATAAAACATTGATACTAGTAATTTTCTATGAGGCAACCTCATCTGCAGAGTCTTCCACCTTTCCTCCATGAACCACATGGATATCATCTTCTGTGGTGTCAGTCTCAGGATTGATAAACAAGAATACAGTGTTGTTTTGGGAACCGTGACTTTCCACAGACAGTGGTGTTGGCATGCTACATTCATAATACCCACTGGTTCTGGAGGTGTCAATCTTAGGAATGGCTTTTTCACGTTTTATATTTGGAAGATCACTGTCAATCTTGTCTACTTCTATAATTTCTGATTCTCCTATCTCTTCATGTTGCTCAGATATTGCTTCATTTATCTTCAGAGGGGATGATGTTTGGAGGGATTTTGTCTCTTGTGTTGAAATAAATGGCTCTTCTTCATCACTGCATGAACTCTCTGAAGTCTTGCTTTTCCTCTCATGATTTTCGGCATTTTTGGTATCCATTTTTGACTGATGATCTTGGTCATCCATCAATTTTACTTTCTCTTTTTCAGTATGAATCTCACACACAGTTTCATTCTTCTTTACCTCATTCGAGTCAATTGTGCTAATGAAGTCATTCAAAAACTCCCCAGACTGAGTTAATTTCTTTCTTTCCAAAGATGCAGTGGATTTAGAGAGGCTTTCCTTAGATTTTCCCAAGCTTTCTTTTTCTGAATGTGAATCAGCTGTTGCCTTCTTTACGTTGTCAGAGGAATTTTCAGATTTTTGTGATAAATTTCTCTGGCTGTCTTCTTTCTTAATTTCTACTTTGACAGCTGGTTGTAAGAGTGGGGAGCTTTCAATATTACTCATGGTTATTCTAGGGTGAGCACTCTCTTTCTTGAAGAATGGAAGGATCACAAAACAGAGGAATAGCCACAATAAAGAAACAATCAGCCAATAGAAGTGGTACCATAGTTGATGATGTGCTTCTATAAAAGTGCGTTGTACAGGTACCATGACAGGCATAAGTACAAATAGGTACAATGCATAGAAAGATGTGACAAACACTGGGTAAATCAGTGTCAGGAGAAAGACCACCAGCAGACGCTTTTCATCAGTGGTCCACCTCTTAAAGTTCGGGAAAACTGACTTGGTCATGATGAAATTGGTGAGTATAACTGTTCCACTTGTAGATAACCTGCACTAATTAAAAGTTGTTCGAGAAGGAATTTGGCTTCAAATCTATAATCCACAACTGAAAGACTCTCCTTCAACACAGTGTCAAGTGTATGAAGCAACTGCTACAAGTGTAACATCCTGTCCTGCTGAAGGGTAAAACACCACTATCACAGGATGCTGTTGATAAGGCTCCCTGCTCTCTAACATGAGTAGCTTACTTACACAAATTGGTATGGATTAAAAGTAGTCCATAATAAGTAACCACTCTCAGTTTCATAAGCAGAAAAAAAATATAAAGGCAATTTGAATTTGAATACTGCAAGATTTGTTGGAGGAGATGGTGAAAAAAACACAGGTGTAAGGAGTTGAGTATATTGAGTATATATATATATTTGGGAATATGCTCAACTCCTTACACCTATGTTTCTTTCCACCTTCTCCTCCAACTTGTCTGAGTGTCTATACTGCAAGATTTGTTAGGGAAATTTTAAACATTGATGAAATGTTACCCTACATCTATTGTTTTATCTTCAGTAACATGGATTCATCAATATGACAGTCTTTCAATATGTTATAAATTTCTACAAACTGAGACTCCATATAAGCCTGTTGATCTTTAGGTGACTTTGTAACAGGTGATCCAGGAAGAGAGGTGACATGAACAGATGAGCTTGAGGAGTTGCTTTTCATGGATGATACTGAACTTTGTCTTACAGGTGGTGTTGGTTTCCAGCCGACATTACGATAGTTAACTGAACCTTGACGGTTTAAGACAACCTTAATAAGGGATTCCTGAAGCTTCCCATTATCTTGATTGATAGTTTCCAAACCTTCTGAATGACTTTTTTCATCAATGTTCTCTAGATCTTTTTTCAGGTGTTCTGTTTCATTAGTCTTTGATGAGTCACTGGCAGGAGCTGAGAATTCAGACATCATGTGTCCCTTTAATGAACAAATATATCGCAGTAATAAAAATGTAAATGTAAGAAAGCTTATTTATTATGGCTCTTCTTTCTTTGAGTTATCTCTCAGTTCCTCTTCTTCATCATCTTCATCAATGCTCTTCCAGATTCTCCTTGTTTCTTCCAAAGAATATGCCTCAAGACTTGTATCTGAGTCCAATCTCACCAATGTGAGATATCTGTCAAAGGACTTGAGAGGAGGAAGACCTTGAAATGAATCTTGTTTTGATAATTGCTTCTGCAACTTATTTTCTTGGTTACTGGAGTCTATTTCTGCAACAAAATTAGCTTTAACACTTTGTCCTTCTCCAATTGATGGCTGAATAGTGGAGTATGATTTATTTATATCAGGAAAATCATGCTGGTACACAGTAGCTGTAGGCTGTTTCTTGTCCAATGTTGGTAAAACTTCTTCTGCAGTTACTTCTTCAGAATCAAACCCAAGATTATCAACATGATATCCATCATCATCAACAGTACTCAAAAGGTGTGTGCGACCAAGAGTGCCATAACATTTAGGTTGTATTACTGGATAACTTTTGGGTTCATGAATATAAAAATTTTGATCGTCATCATCTACACTTCCTTCCTTTGAGTTTTTTGGGGTGACTTGTGTTGTTACAGCAACTGTCCTCACAGGTGGGTTAGGAAGAGCAGCCAAACTGCAGGATTTGAGTTGATCTTTCTTTGCACTGATTGAATTTTTTGTCCGTTTCTTTTCACAAAATCTTTCAGTGTGTTTTGTCAACTGACAGTCTGCATCACTAAACACTTGGTTGGTCACTTCACAGTCTTGGTCACCAACTGTGTATCCCTTTGCTCGTCTAGCCCAAGTGCACACCAAAATAACAATCACTATCAAAAACACAAAGAGGCTGGAGGCAAAGGCAATACCCAAGGCGAAGAGTACACGACTCTTGGCCTCATGTGAGAGAGGAGACAGCTGCTGCTTAGTCTCATTTCCTGTTGACTGAGTATTTTGTAGTTCTGAATTAGGCAGTACCATAACTAAAATAATGAGAATAATTGTTGACACCAATAGTGGTACAATGACAGAGAGTAACAAAATGGCACTAAATTGTCTCTGCCCCATGTTCCGTGATCTAGTTCACATTTGGTTGATGAAACACTAATGTTGCTGGAGACATGAAGCTACATCAGTAAGTGAAGGTTGTGACTGAACACCAGATGTAAATACTACAGTTTGAAGTTATATAAACATTACTCTGGATACAATATGGAATATATGAAAACTCAATTTAACAAATGTACTAAACTTATGTTGACAATGTATATCTGTGTAAGTTGCCATTTTCATTTGATACTGTAAACAAGTAACATGTGGTAACTAATGTGAGGATGTGATAATGATAAACTCTGATAAACAAGTAGAGGAATCCCCACATCCTGTGCTCTCTCTCTCTCTCTCTCTCTCTCTCTCTCTCTCTCTCTCTCTCTCTCTCTCTCTTTATTGATGAGCAACTTTGAAAACTTTGGAGATCCTTCAAAAACACTTACAAAATAATGTATTCAATAAAAAATTTAGTTATGAAAATTTAAATTGGTGCAAGCATATCACAGTATAATACAAACAACCGAGTACTGTGTAAATTATCGTAGAATGGATTCTTAATAAAGTTTATGAGGTGGAGAGAGATACAGTCAAATCTAGATTAAAAGACAAATGCTGAGAGAGTTCAACTTAAAGATAGTTTTCTGATGATTATTCAACTTTCATCTGTTCATGCTCTTGTAAAAAGAAAACAAAGCTGAATTAAAAGTCCCAACATCCTCCTGTTCTTGTAATGCAACTGTGTGCAATTTTCTTTATCATAATAATGAGTTGTGAAACTGTTATTTAAGTTAATCATGCATTAAATACTATTTTCTAGTAACCAGAAACAAACAGGTTATCTACATAAACACATCACTAACAGCAAGATTTTCCAGTGACTTGAATAAAAATGTCAATATAATACTGTCAAGGATAAAGTTTGCAGCTGTGACATTACTGGGTTTACTTGAAAAGGACATACGGTCAACTCTTGATTAATGCAAGGGTTACGTTCCTGGAGATGTTGCTTTATTCAAACATAATTTTCCCATAGAAAACAGTAATAATAAGGGAGAGGATGGTTAGATTCCTGGTCACTGGGAAAATCTGCTTATTTTGAGGATTTTGTTATTTAAACCTTAAAAAAAAAACTATTAATACATCACTAAGTCATAGAAACAATAAAAACACGTTCTCATTTCATTACTTCTGATGGTACGCAATGTATTTCCCTCAGTTCTGTTGAATGGACAATCACTGAGGACTTTTCTCCCCTAGCATAGTGATCTAACACTTCCAACTTCTTTTCAAAAGTTAGTCTTCCTTGCTTTCTTGGAATCACTTTCGTGTAAGGGACACTTGGATGCCATAGTATAGGACACAAGGTGAAAATGCAGAGAAACTATCCATTCAATGCGGTTTAGCTTCAGAGTGAGGAGTGAGGTCTCATATATACATTTATATTCACAAAACAATATTTCTATTAGCTTTTTACAAGCCTTAACACCAACAAAGGATTGTTTTGTGATGCACAAAGTAAAATTTTGCATGGAACATGGAAAAGATAAAGCAGGAGATGAGGAGCCATTTGTGATTGGCAGTGGCCACTTCTTATTCTTCTTGTGACCACCTTTATCTTGCAAGTCGCTTTCACCACAATATTCTTGTTTCTTCCCCTCTATTGCCTGCTATGATGGATACACTCATATACAGTCGTGCCATGAGGATCACCTTGAAGGCATTGTTTAAGAATCTGGCTGAGAAGCCAGCAAGGGTGCGTGTGGCATCATCAAGTCAAGTTAACCCACGTTAAATTGAATTAAATTTAATTGTATCTCCTTAAATATCAAGATGCATTAAATTGAAATCACATTATTTAAACTCAATTTAGTCGCAAGTTGATTTTAAATAGTACGTTCAAAGAGGTGGAAAAAAAAAATTATTATGAGGAAAGACTGGGAAAGGTAAAGAGAAATGAATAAATACGTGAAAAGATAAAAGTGCTTCATATTTTTAGAAAGTTCTCACAAAAACAACATTCATATTCTGTGATCTCGTATTGTGGCACAAGCTGGTCAGGAAGAACATTTATTTTTTCACAATGGAAGCATTTCTTGTGTTGTGCTAACAGTTTGTGCTTTTTGGGAGGTATTTTGTCCAAATTCTTTTTGCCTGACCCTGGGTCTTAAGCAAGTGGCATCATATAGGGAGGCGGTGGTGTAGTGGATAAGGTGGTGAGTGTGGGATCGGGCAGATGTCCACGCATAGGTTCGAATCCCACCATGTTCAGCCTTAAACACTTTGCCATTTGTCGAGTGGTTTAAAGTTACCTACATGTCACCACGTTACCCAGGTTCTAGGTGGTTACACCCAAGATGAGCTTGAGTGGTGATATGGACTCTAATATCTAATATGGATACCACTATAAATAAAATTGCTTGTGCCACTAATGGGCAGAAGCTGAACAGTGCTTCCTACACACTCTTCAAGTGAGCCTACAGGCGCTATAGGCGTTAATGTAAAAAAAAAAAAAAAAAAAAAAATAATAATAATAATGCCACATGTCTAGCTCCTTATAAAACATTTTGAAAAGGATGAAATAGAACTTGTACGGCCACAGTGGTGCCTTGTCATAATGGAAGCTGGGGGTAAGGAGTCTGTTAAAATGAATTGTCCGTTGCAGAGCGTAGTTTGTCCGAGATACCCTTAATCACCCCCTTTTCCCTTTCTCCATAATTCTTTCTCTTTTCACAATGCAGAAAAATATTTTGAACATTTAAACTATCTTATTCATCATGTTTAACAATTTATTATTAAGTTTTAGATATTCTTTTCTTAAAAGATGCTGAAATAGGAGTTCATAATTATTTAAGTGTATAGTAAAATGAACACTTAGTGTATTAAAATCACATTTAAGCACAAAAATAACTGGCAAAAATGATTTCAGTTTATACACACACACACAAAAACAACCAACTTGCAAAGACGAATGTAGAATGACTCATGGAACGAAATGGAATAAATGTTTGCTAAGCAGCTTACTTTCCACTGCTGCAGCAATTGCTGTGTACTGTGGTGGTGAAACATGAGTGACTTCAACAACACAGCCATGTCATGGTGGGGAAATTTGGACAGTGCTCATTTCTGTCCTATACTCATTTCTTAATTTTTCTTCTGTGACTTTATATATATATATATATATATATATATATATATATATATATATATATATATATATATATATATATATATATATATATATATATATATATATATATATATATATATATATATATATATATATATATATATATATATATATATATATTTTTTTTTTTACATTACAAGGGCACTGGCCAAGGGAAAACAAAGTGTTGGAAAAAAAAATCCCACTGGTTGCCAGGCCCTGTTAAGAGGAAAGTAGAAAGAGAAAAAAAAAAAAAAAAATCTAAAAGGAGGGTCCAGTTAACGTAAGAGGTGTCTTGACACTCCTCTTTTGAAAGAGTTTAAGTCATAGGCAGGTGGAAATACAGACACAGGTAGAGAGTTCCAGAGTTTACCAGTGTAGGGAATGAAGGAGTGAAGATACTGGTTAACTCTTGCATTAGGAAGATGGACAGAATAGGGATGAGAAGAAGTAGAGAGTCTTGTGCAGCGAGGCCGCAGGAGGGGGGAAGGCATGCAGTTAGCAAGTTCAGAAGAGCAGACAGCATGAAAACAGCGGTAGAAGACAGATAAAGATGCAACATTGCGGCGGTGACTTAAAGAATCAAGACAGTCAGTTAGAGGAGAAGAGTTGATAAGACGAAAAGCTTTAGATTCCACCTTGTTTAGTAAAGCTGTGTGTGTGGATCCCCCCCAGACATGAGAGCCATACTCCATACACGGGCGGATAAGGCCCTTGTACAGAGCAAGCAGCTGGGAGGGAGAGAAAAATGGACGAAGACGCCATAGGACACCTAACTTCTTGGAAGCTGATTTAGCAAGAGTAGAGATGTGAAATTTCCAGTTTAGATTTTTAGTGAAGGATAGACCGAGTGTGTTTAATGTAGAGGAGAGGGGAAGTTGAGTGTTATTGAAGAAGAGAGGATAGTTGTCTGGAAGGTTATGTCGAGTAGATAGTTGTAGAAATTGAGTTTTGAGGCATTGAACAAAACCAGGTTTTCTCTGCCCCAATCAGAAACAAGTGAAAGATCAGAAGTTAGGCGTCCTATAGCATCTCGCCTTGAGTCATTTAATTGTTGTTGGGTTGGGCGTCTGTTGAACGCTGTTGAATAATGCAGGGTGGTATCATCAGCATAGGAGTGGATAGGGCATTGAGTCAGATTTAGGAGATCATTGATGAATAATAGAAAGAGAGTGGGTGATAGGACAGAACCCTGTGGAACACCACTGTTGATAGTTTTAGGGAAGAACAGTGACCGTCTACTACAGCAGCAATAGAACGATCGGAAAGGAAACTGGAGATGAAGGTACAGAGAGAAGGATAGAATCCGTAGGAGGGTAGTTTAGAAATTAAAGATTTGTGCCAGACTCTATCGAAGGCTTTCGATATGTCAAGGCCGACAGCAAAGGTTTCACCGAAGTCCCTAAAAGAGGATGACCAAGATTCAGTTAGGAAAGTAAGAAGATCACCAGTAGATCTGCCTTTACGGAAACCATACTGGCAATCAGAGAGAAGGTTGTGAGCTGATAGATGCCTCATTATATATATATATATATATATATATATATATATATATATATATATATATATATATATATATATATATATATATATATATATATATATATAAGTGTAGTTTAGGTAAGGTGGTGTAATAAAGTTGTGGTGTTTCAGCTAGCTTGTAGATAGTTGTTGTGATGGAGAGTGAGCTGATGGAGAGACAGCTGTTGTTGTGGGGAGAAGGATGTATTACACAAAGTAAGATAATAAACAGTAGGAAATTTACTTTCTTTTACTGTATCATCAAAAGGTACTTCTGCAATTATTTGTATTAAGGTAGAGAGGTTGAAATCACTTTTGAGTTGTTGAGCATCATTTCAAGACTTATTAAATATAGTAGTGCAATATAGGTTTTTAAATTTAACCACTTCACTCCAGCCAACAGAAAACAGCTCCTGGTGCCATATCTGTGCTAGGTCAGGGTGGGGAGATACTTGACTCAAAGGGAGCTCTCTCTCTCTCTCTCTCTCTCTCTCTCTCTCTCTCTCTCTCTCTCTCTCTCCCCACTACGAAAATAATGATGGTAAATGATTTTTCATAACAGCTATGTACAATAAGAAATAAACCCACTCAAATTTTAGGGAAAAAATTAGTCTGCCTTCTCAAGGCTATTTTCTTAAGATGACAAATGAAAGAAAATGTAAATTTTTAAAGTAAACTGATCTACTGGTACCATAAAAAAAGAATTTTAAATATAATTATTTCCAGCATGGCACATCAGCACTCATCCTGATATAAGAGAGTCGTACATCTTTGTAATAATGATGAAAATAAAGTATGCCATTGTATCATATACGACCTATATTCTGAGAGATCCCATACAGTATCCGGGAAAGCAAACACTCTTCTTAACAGAAAGCAGCCATGACGCAATATGAGTGTCATTGGATATGTCATGAGTGCCCTGATGATGCAAAATATGTGTCATTGTGTTGAAGGGATTAAAAACAGCTTTTACATCATATGATATAAGTCACAGGCAAATGCTGTTCTTTATATATGTCATAATTTATGCTAGGTAAAAACTAGTCAATAGGCATCTCAGTACACACCACAGGGGGTGCATATTCATTAGTCAAAGCACAAAAACTTTCAAGAGAAATTATTGAATATCCTACAACCTAAGCTGTGGTTTGCACTTGTCCACTCTCCAGCCTCAGCTGTGGTTTGTAGTTTACGGGTTAAGGATAACACACTTCCTGAGCAGCGTATGCTACCACAACCCAAGATCAGCATTCACTGACTAAATGTACAATGATGGTAAACAACTACGTATTGAGCACAAAACAATGACTGACTGTATGAGTAGAATATGATGTGCAGAAATGTAATTCTCAAATGCTAGTAATATTGGCAATTAGAGAAGTAGCAAACATGAAGCATCCATTAATTTTTAAAATGGTGAACAAGGTAGAGACAGATATGGAGACTAGGAAAAATGAGCCTTCATAGATACTTCAACAACAAAGATACACCAAAAATTATTGATCTTACCTATCAAGGTAGAGTCAGGTTCTCCTGGTAAAATCTGAGCCACTCTTGTCAGCAGTTTATAAATCTGAGCCCAAGCATCTACTGACTGCGTCTTGCGAAACATTTGAGGAAGAACTAATTTGTTGTGCCGATACCACAGTCTTGCAACAAATAGGAGTTCTCGTAAGCTCTGGACTATTTTTGCATCCCGAGCCAACTCAAACTGCAAAATTCAAGCATCAGTGAATATGCAATTCACCAAGTAGATTACATACACCTCTTTTTAAAGTAACAATCATAAATTTACTTACACAATATTTCTTTCACACTATGAGTGAAAACAACTTCTAAAATGCAGCATACAATTTCATCACAACAATCAAGCTTCTGAATTCCTATGAACACATACGTGATATGTTCATGCATATCATGATACTGCTAAACTAATGAGCCTCTTATATATATATATATATATATATATATATATATATATATATATATATATATATATATATATATATATATATATATATATATATATATATATATATATATATATATATATATATATATATATATATATATATATATATATATACAGGCAACCCCTAACGAACGGGTTATGTTCCAAAAAAAAAAAAAAACATTCGTTAAGCGAATTTTCATTAAGCGAACCAATTATAATAAGTTTAACCTCTGACTTAAACTTCCATTGAGAGTAAACAAAGCAAGAGTGCATCACAGTACATACAGTGAAAGGTTTAATGAAAGTAAAAATTATGAAGTTAAAAATTTAGGCAGTTTGAGTCATTATAATGTACACTAATGTATGTATGTATGTAAGTAACTTTATAATGTTGATGATCTTAAATTTATGAAGGGAGGAAGAGTGGAGTGGGAAAGACATTAGCTGGCAACCTGTGGAATGTAAACAAAGGACACATCATTGTACCACATACACAACTTATGTACCACATTTCCACAAGGCTTTCCATTTTACCCACTGCAGAGTCACAAGTTCAAGAGGTTCTTTTAGCTTGCAAGGAAGATATGGTCTCACTAGCCTTAATAGAGTCTGCTGACTTGAAAATAGTAGAGACAGTAGATGGAGTCAAGCCATAGTGGCAAGCAATGCTATTGATTTTCTCGCCTCTCTCGTGTCTGTGAATAATATCCAGCTTAACTTTGAGAGTAAGAGACTTCCTGGTCTTCTTAGCAACGCTAAGCAACATTGCAGGACGTTTTGGTGGCATGTTGAGCGAGGGAAGACGAACTGCTGCTGACGCTGTTATTGTTTTGAACTAGGGGGCGAGTGAGTGGTGCGTGTTTTGTCCAGGAGAGGCACTGGTGTATTCAAAAGCCTATCGGCTTGTGCGATACAGCGGGGCTTTCAAACTTGGAAAAAATTACCTAGATAAAATTTTGTTAAAGCGAGTTTGGTGTTCATTAAATGAGCAAATGGTAGTAAAAGGAAACGTTCGTTGTAGCGAAATTTCATTGTGTGAACACACACACACACACACACACATACACATACAACTTTTACACAGCCCATTAAAAAGTACAGTAGTACAGTCTACACACAATGGTGGTATTTACCTTTAACTATAATGTATCACTATCTGGATAAAGCCAAGAAGACTTATTCAGCTGAATGTAGTAGAGTAAATTTGTCAATTAGAGGAAATTGAATATTGAAATTTTAAAAGTAAGTGATAAGTCTTGTGCAGATGAGCTGCTAGAGGAAGCATGATGTTAACAAGTTCAGAAGAAAATTAATGATTTATCAGATATCTACCTCTGCACTTGTAAGAGAGAGAGAGAGAGAGAGAGAGAGAGAGAGAGAGAGAGAGAGAGAGAGAGAGAGAGAGAGAGAGAGAGAGAGAGAGAGAGAGAGAGAGAGAGAGAGAGAGAATTTCTCAAAGGTGGGTATCATTAGCATTTCAAAGATATTATCCAGGAGTCACCAAATTCAGGGCAAATCTTACACTATGGCCCAGGAAGCCATTATTCAATAGTAGATTAATGTAGGCACTGACATGTCTCCTTTTTGTAGGAGCATATTATTCTCAGATGGAATCACGCAGGGCAAATTTTTCCCATGTTTGCCATTTTTGTTGGTGATACCATGAACTCCAAAAAGTATGGCACCTTGTAAAGATTGGATCGTTGTATTGACGTCTCATCATTCCAACAATGATGAATCCTGAACCAGCATCTTTTCTCCCACTTTCTTTTGCCTTAATTATTTCAAAATTATATTATATACAATTGCATAATTCTTTAAATGGCTTTCAACTTAATGATGGAAAAACAATGCAGTAAATCTTTCACTCCACTTGGCAAAATACATAGGCTATGCAATGGTGTCTCTACAGGCTATGTCCAGCTGGCCATGGTCAGATGTGATCAGGGCACTCTGGGGATGAGGTGAACACAATGCGAGTAGACACTACAGCCAACATAGTCTAGATCCATTATAGCTCATTCAATCTGTGCAAAGCTTTCAAACTCCAACAAAACTTAATGCAGGACTCCATTAAGACACATAGTTTATTTTACCAGCTACAGTTGTCAAGTAGGCACTATAAATAATTTCATACACCATACAATGAAATCACAATCACATAATTGTACATGTACTTTGTGTTTTTTTTTTTTTTCTAGTAGACAATTTTTTTTTAGTTGATAATTTCTAAAAAAAAAAAAAAAAAAAAAAAAAAAGATATTCCATTTATAGCTTGTGACATTAGTCACTTGACTCCAAATACTTCCAAAACATCTGCAACACAAGTATTTTCAATTCTTCCTTACAATAGAAAAAGAAGCAAATAGGTGTTGCTTGCTGCTTATTTTGCCCAAATGCCAACAAAAATAGGCAACATGTTGCTCTTTGTGATATTATCTGAAGATTCTTAAATAGAGTATAGCAGATATACCACACATGAAATCAACACATGATTCTTAAACCCTTAGCCCACCTTGCTATTTTGTGCCAGCATGAAGAGAATAAACAATGCAAGATCTGCTGCAAACTGAATGAGAGGTTGAAGGTTCTGCAGCTGTCCTGGGTCCACCTGACAGTCTTTGACATTCACTGAACTGCAGAACTGGTCAAGAGACTTCTCTATGTCAAGAATATCAAGTGATGCACGACTCTCCAAGTAATCTGAAAGAAATAAAATTATTTGTAAAACAGATACTGGATTGTGGCTATTCTAGCAGTAAAACAACTTAACAATTTTGGTTGTATAATGGGATAGACCATCTCTTGTCTCTTATAGCCAAAATTTATGCATTTGTAAACTTCATATATACCTACAAGAAGCAGAAGTATTGGGGTTCCACTTTGTAGGAACTATCACACATGATAATAAAATTGGTTGTCTTCTGCTTCTGCAGGACCTGATGCAATATGCAGGATGGCAGAGTACAGTTTTAGGTCCCTGCTAAGCAGGGAAATAATGACTACTTGTGCTGCACTCCTAATCATATATAAGGGAGCAGATCTAGAACAAGAAATAAGCTTAAAACTATATTGACATCCTGCATGAGTTCAGTCCTGCAGGAGCAGATGGCTACCAATTATGTTGTTCACCGACTCCTTGACATACATTAGAACTTCAGTTCTTGAACTTTATTAATGACTGCCATTTAAAATCCAAAATGTTCAAAACTCAAAACTATTTTCCTCATAAGAATCAATATAAAATGGATTAATTTGTTTTCAGACACCAGTCCACGCAGTCTTAGCAGCTTACGACAGACACTCTAAATGCTAACATGTCTGCTCCATGATACCTTCTATTTAGAAATAATCAAAGAATTTATTGAATGACTTTAGCAACATGAAACTCATCAGAGGATATAAGACAATGCAGTTATTGTTTGTCATTGATTTACTAAGGGAAGCCTTACAGAGTGGCAAAGAAAGAAGCAACCCACTTCCTGCCAAATGAAGGTGATTGTAACATTTCTTTATCAGCAGTGGTAATTGGTTGTTTAGGGCAGTACTTATTTTGAATAAACTTATTAACAGTTTTCTCAAATAGTTTAGTGGTAAAGCCATTGTTGTATAACTATGAGTCTAAGAATACTATCTCTTAATGAAAACTATCGTAGCTGGATGACAAGGTATAAGCTGATGCAAAAGGATCCAAATAGAGTTCATCTGGAAATGGAAATGATAGAAACTAGAAAACCTAGTTCTAAACCAGAAAATGTGGTTTGGGGTACTGGGGTACTGGTCTTGGAACTAGGTTTTTTAGTTTCTGCCATTTCCATTTCCAGATGAACTTTATTTGGATTCTTTTGCATCATGCTGACACCTTGTCATCCAGCTACACTAGTTTTCATAAAGAGATAGTATTCTTAAAATCATACTTATACAACAATGACCTCACCACTAAACTATTCAAGAAAACTGTTAATAAATTTATTCAAAATTAGTACTGCCTTAAACAACCAATTCCCACTGCTGTTAAAGAGGTTATTTATTTGTGCATATTGCATCTAGATGATGTCACCAGTACTTTACAAAAGACCTTAATCAATAAACTGATCATAAAATTTAAGACATTTTGCTGCTGAGAAAAGCTACTAGGGAAATGTAGTTATGTAGTACAGATGGTGCTGTGAGATCATCAAGAGAACCATAGGTGAGATGAGAATACTCCTCAACTAGCCAAGACACTGTTAATTTACAGTGACCCTTTTTAATGGCAATACATTTAACTAATTTCAAAGATTAAATCTTACGGATTATGTCTCCTCCAAATTAATGAAAATTAAAGAAATGTCTATAGAAACTATAAATTAATAATAAATAGTAGCTTTTCCCTTGTATTTTAATACATATTTGAAGTCAAATAACTTAGATTACCAATTTACAATATGGTAACTTAGGCAATTATGAGTAAAAAATTTGGTTTGAAAACATAATTGTTTGAAAGGGAAGGTGTTTGGTAACTGTGGAAAAAAAAGGCATTTGGTAACTGAGATTCCACTGTATATCTTGAAGGACATAGTTCAATAATTTACCCCCAAAAATCTATCAACAAAGTCACAAAAACACTACATAAACTGCTTGCTTAAAAGGAACTCCTACAAGTGTTTAAAAATAACTTTTGGCGTGAAGATAACAGTTTTATTAATCATAAAAGCAAAAAATATTGCAGACTGCACTTTGTAGCAGTTTATTGACTAGTGGATATTAGTATGATAAATTAACAGTAATCAATATCTGTAATCTGGGAGAGAGAGAGAGAGAGAGAGAGAGAGAGAGAGAGAGAGAGAGAGAGAGAGAGAGAGAGAGAGAGAGAGAGAGAGAGAGAGAGAGAGAGAGAGAGAGAGAGAGAGAGAGAGATTATAGACCACTGATGATTTTTCTTTCCTTGATGGTTTGAAAGGTTATAGTACAATATTACTTTTAAGCATGTAGAAGGAGATAACTTTTGTTTATTTTTCATTTTTTTATTAAAAAACAGAATAAACAACATTCTTCTTAACCATTGGGAGGCCTTTTTTCAACAGTGGACTGACAAGCAGATGAATAATGAACTGAGCAGATACATAGTGCAAACATTCTTGTCAGCACTTGTATCACTGTAAGAAGCTCATCACTCTCAGCAAATAATCAAAACTTACTCTGGATGGACACACTTATATTCTTCTCAGCGGTGGCAACATCCCCGGTCACAGGCCGAAGAGTTCTGAAGAGCTGCTGTGTGGCTGTCAACTGAACTTGTATTCTGGATTCTATTGCTTTCTGTTGCTGACTACCTAAGAGCCTGATGAAATTCAAGAAAAAATAATTATATATTTTTATGAATGTCATCTATATTCATTAGTATTCTGGTGTGGCACACATAATATAACAATAGCTTAGAATCTCTTAAAAGCTATAGTTCATATATGAGAAACACAAATGTTTTCTATATGTAAAAATACAATAATTTAACATTTCTTTACGCTATACAGTAATTCCCTGACTTGCAAACGTTTTCAGCATTGTCAAACTTCAAAGTTCCTGGGAGTGGTAGTTGGATATAAAAGTCAAGTACCAGATCATCAATCCTTACATCACTGCCAGCCTCCTCCTCTACTGACATGCCTGAGTCTCATGTTGATGATTTCTTCCCTTCTTAATGTAAACAAGGTTTTAAAATATTTGGAAGAAAAAAGAAAAGAAAAGAAAAGAAAAGAGAGAGAGAGAGAGAGAGAGAGAGAGAGAGAGAGAGAGAGAGAGAGAGAGAGAGAGAGAGAGAGAGAGAGAGAGAGAGAGAGAGAGAGAGAGAGAGAGAATTAGCATCTCACATCACATGATAAAGCCTCTTTCCCTCCCACACATAGCATAATGTATAGTAAAAACTTCTTCTAGTGCAGGTATGGGCAAACTACGGCCCTTGGGCCACATGCAGCTCACCAAAGGAATTCATGTGGCCCGACAAATATTAATAGAAAGAGAAAATTAATAAACAACAGCAAATAATATTGTGGGCATTTCATTTTCTTCCTGTAGGTGTGTATATGCAAGGAAATGGCTTTCCTTTAACGGCTTATTTTATTTTATATTTTAGATAATGATTTTGGATTAATATAGTATATGGCCCTATAAGATTGTGAATTTTTTATGTGGCACTGAAAAGTTTGCCCAATCCTATTCTAATGTAATGGTAAGATGCAAACAGTTATTTGTAACAAGGTAGGGAGTGTGAACTCATTAACCCTGAGTTGCTAAACATCATTTCAACAAACATGGGAGTGAAATATAGGCCATTAAGTTTAAGAATAGCCTTTTACATAATATAATGTAAATCACAGTTACACACTGCTCATCATATAATGCATGTCACAGTTTACTTGTTAAGTAATGCCCGTAGGGAAGAAATTAATCAACAGGTCTGCCAGTACATATCACTGATACATATCCATTGGTACAAGCATTTGAACTTTTAAGATAAATTATTGAGGTTCCTTCAGCCTGAGCTGTGGCTCACAATTTTCATGTTAAGTAGGTGTTGACATGCAATGTGAGACATAAGCACATGTTTTTAATGAGGAAGAGTATGAGCAAGGCCAATTGTTTGCATCATATCTACATCTTTGGATAATTTACATATTCATTACCCTTGACATGGGTTTTCCCAAAAATAATACAACTTAGTGAGCAGACACTGTACATGAACAATTAATCCTGATAAAAAGTATTACATCGTGTATCAAACACAACAAAACCTGCATACCTCAGCATGGATGTTTTCATGACAAGGAATCTTATGTGGAGATGCTGTGAGATGGGAGTGGAGTGCTGCTGGAAGGTGTCAGACAGTTTATCAGTCAGCATGAGGATGGATGTGTGTGGTGTGGACACTAACAGATCCCACCAGTCACTGCCACTGACCAATGCAAACTCTAGCAGCAAAATCAGTGATATTGCCCACTGTGGACCTGTTGTAAAATATCAGTCATATACTAAACCTTAAGGCTTTAAATAATGAATAAAGAGATAAACAGCTTAATGGTAACACTGGAAGAAACTAACAACAAATTTACATCAAACACATTAATTCAAATACCCACATACGGTAAATTCAGTCCTACATTTTATTTTTAACCTCTACAATTAACAGCACCTGAAATATCACACACATAGGATAATTCTTATGGCAAATGTTAAAAAGACATTTCAAATGTGGTATTGATTCCTGAAATTTTTTTTTACCATACAAGAAAGACTAAATATCTTTCCTTGGTCCTTATCAGGTGTCCCTCATCACTTTTTGTCCCTTTGTTAAGCCAGTGGTAATTTAAGTAAGTAGTTATATAATAAAATAGTCTCTCTCTCTCTCTCTCTCTCTCTCTCTCTCTCTCTCTGAGTCTATCCTTCAGTTGCCATAGAAATATGATGCTGATCCATTACAGTAGTATTCTAATTTAAAAACTGTTACTCGTAAGAATGCAAATTGCATACAGTAAGCCCCGCACTTGGCGAATCTCAGCTTGGCGAAATTCACTTTTGGTGGTAGGGTGGCCATGGACCACCGAGTGCACACTTGGCGATTTGAATTCAAACTTGGTGGCTGCACGGCGAACCACGCGGCTCCCCGGTGACGTCAGACCTCTCTCTAAACCTATCAGAATGCAGTGTGAGAGGTCCCCTTCAGCCATTTTGTTCATGCTACCCTCTGTTCTGCTAGCATGGGAATGAATTCTGGCGATTTACCACCAACATGGCCTCTACCAGCACAACAGGTGGTACCGGTGGGGGTAAGGACAATCAATGGTGGTGGTGGCAAGGACAAAAGTGGGTGAGGGAAATAGGTGAAAAAACGAGAGTTACAGCCTTTATATCATGTCTTATTAGCTTTATTTATTGCTCATTGGTCTGTTTTGAACATGTGTTCTAATATGCGAAGGCAAAAGATTTTATTTCAGCTCAAAAGATGGTATTTTAGGGGTAAAAAGAGGGACTTTGGCAATGACCAACGACTGTTTGAGGCATTTTTTAGGCAATTTATATGGTATAAAGAACTCATGCTTGGCGAAATTCGCATTTGGCGGTAGTTTTGCCAGACTAATTAATTCGCCAAGTGCGGTGGCTTACTGTACTTCCCTGCCTTCTGTCTCACTGCACAAGACATTCCCTAGCTCACAATAATTACATTACTGGTATCTGTTACATTTTCTTTTAATGAATGATTGATGAAATTAAAGTCAAAAGTGTTTACAAAATACTTCACTACTAAACTGAATATTGATTCTCTTGAGGTACCTACCAATATCTGCAGGACGGATCAGTGTTATAAAGTGTAGGCTGCCCATCGAGTCCAAGGCAATAAGAGACAGGCCACTCCAGGTGTGAGTGAGGGAGACCACCTGCCTCTCACTTGCCACACGTTTGCTTACTGGAGCATCTTCATTCCCACCTCTGACGTTCAGCAAGTTGTGGCTGCTTAACTGTAAATAAAAGTTAGTGCAACTCTTGTCATCAGATATAGCTCTTTCAAGAATAGTTTTATTCATGAGAAGTTATAAATACAGTGGAGACTCAATACTCAAACTTAATTCGTTACAAATGGCCGTTCGAGTATGAAAAAGTTCAACTATTGATACCTATAAATCAGGTAATTTGTTCCAGCCATTGCCAAACCCAAGTTTAGAAAAAAGCAGCGGTTTAATTTTGCAGTTACCGATAGCATTGGTGCACAGAAGCAGAGTTAGCCTGTCTTTCATGGGGTTGTGTCCTGGCAAATGCTTTTCTTCCTTTGTAATATAGATCATGTTTGGTAGTTTTTTTTTAAAAACAGGCCAGTTTCATCACAATTAACCCCTAAAACTTGGTATGTTGGGATTATTAGCTCGCGCTAACTCGGGAGGTTTGGCGAGAAACACACAAAATAGCCTGTATTCACATACTGATTACACTTGCAAATTCAATAAACAAGTGAGAACAAATGGTATTTTGCCCACAAGCAACTCTTCCTCTTTGCAAGGCAAAAAACCAGAAGTCTCTAGATGCTATGGTTACCAAAATATCACAGATTGAATGAGGTGGTATCATCGGTGTATGTGGCCTTGCATCTGATCGGGTTCAGCGGCCTTGGCTACAGCAATCCTTTCTCTCTCTCTCTCTTTCAAAATGCTCGCAAAGTGATCTAATTTGTATATTTTTTGCAAAAACATATAAAATACATACAATAGGAGTTGCTGGTAGTGGTGGTGGAATGTCCTCCCCCTCGGTGGTTGAACCTCCTATATTCGTATCAGAGCCCAGAACATCACTATCTCCGCTCTCTATTATTGTAGAAACTGTTAATTCCAAATCTCTTCTGATACCACTCTCATTCAAAAGTCGTTTCCCCGCAACATGGCGAAAGACCAAGGTGTAGAAGTAAGGCACGCGGGAAAGGTTGCAGAATCAGACACCGTGAAATCACTGTCGCTCCCACCATCCATCATAGGAGTTGGTGACACAGTGACGTATAACATATGTTTACTCCTGACTTGGGGGCTTGCCATGCTGCACAACAGAATGAATCCCAGTTCTTTTCTTGAAATTCACAAACCACCCTTTACTTGCTTTAAAATCATCATTGGAGTCAGATGTAGTATCAGAAATAAGATCACAATCCAACAGCCTAGCCTTCGCACAAATTATGCCCTCTGACAAAGAATCACCAGCCATCTGCCTTTGGTTTATCCAATCACCAATTTTTTCATTTCTTCCACTGACGCAGGTCGCTTAAATTGCCTTTTCACACCAATTGCCACATCAGCTCTTTTAATGAACTGTCTTCTTCAGTATTGTGGCTACTGTAGATTTAGCCATACAGTACTCAGCTGCAAGATCAGTTATTCTTCCTCCTTTCTTGTATTTATCAATAATCTTGTTTTTCCTTTCGATGGTTGTCACTACATTCTTTCTTGTAGGCTTATTCTCACCACTAACAAGCCTCTTTGGTGCCATTGTAAGCTTCTTAAAAAAAAAAAAAAAAAAAAAAAAAAAATGGGAGAGAAAGCGCAGGGCAATGTTATTTTTATAACAGCGAAGGATAAACTGGCTGCGGTGGCCTGGTGGTGGGGTGTGTAGTGCAGTGGAAAGGGAGAGATCCTTTGTTTACAGCCACGTGGATAGACGTTCGACTAATAGGTATTTTTTCGAGTATTAAGTCAAACTTCTGCGTTCGACTATTGAAAAGTTTGACTATTTAGACGTTCGAGTATTGAGTCTCCACTGTACTACAAAAGTCTGTTAATCCGAACACCAATACAGTAAGGTCTCGGTTTACGTCAGTTACGTTCCTGAAACATGACGTAAGTCGATTTTGTACGTAACTCGAGTTTCCGTACATTTCAAAGCATATTATCGAGTTTTCAACCAATCATTGTTTATGGTCATTCAGGTAAGTTAAAGGTTATATTGTTATATTATTTACAACTGTCTTTAGCCTCATTTTCACCACCAAAATGTTGCATCTCTTTCTATCTTTTATTGCTATTTTCATGCTAACTGTTCTACTGATTTTGCTAACTGCATGCCTCCCCTCCTCCTGTGGCCTTGATGCACAAGGCTTTCTTCTTCCTCTCATCCCTTTTCTGTCTAACTCTCTGATGCAAGAGTTAACCAGTACTCCTTATCATTCATACCTTTCACTGGTAAACTCTGGAACTCCCTGCCTGCTTCTGTATTTTCATTTTCCTACGACATGACTTCTTTTAAGAGAGTGGTGTCAAGTCATTTGCTCCCTAATTTGGGATATGCCTTCTTATCTTTTAGAGAACCAGCATCAAGTGGGCCTTTTTAATTTCAACAATGTGTTGCCCTTGGCTGGCCTTCTCTCTTGAAAAAAGAAAAATAAATAAAAAAATAATAAAAAAAAATAGAATCCAGGTAACTCATACTGTATAACTCTTAGATATACCTACTATCTTTAAGTAAACAATGAATTAAAGAAACAGATTTACAAATGCTCACCTGCTGCATGTTATCTCTGTTTATTGCACAGATATAGGCATCTGCTGTGGCTGCAGTAATGATGAAGGGGAGGTGGGCACCAGCTGAGCCTGGGAGGAGGTGTCTGGTTGCAGTGCTGAGAGTCACTATTGGACTACTGGATGCCCATTCACCCATGCAAAACCATTCCTGAAATACAAATAAGTAAAACAAAGCATATTATAGAAAAAATGTGAATGTGGTTTCACAATCTTGTCAAAACTCTGAGAAGGCAAGTACATATGAAATATGTGGTAAAAGAATAATGTACACAATATATGTCAAGTAGTGACATGACAAGACAAATTTTGATATGTAAAAAGAGAACAATTTTGTTTTTACTTACAGACTTTACATATATCAATCAGTAACAGTTTTTCTTTTTATACAGGAGGGGCAACTGGCCAAGAAAAAAAAAAAAAAAAAAAAAAAAAATCCCACTGGATTGCCAGTTCCTTTACAGGTCAAGTGAGCTATCCAAAATTCAGGGACAAATATCCTGAAACCTTCCTCTTAAAAGAAGTCAAGTCATAGGAAGATGGAATTACAGAAGCAGGCAGGGAGTTCCAGAGTTTACCAGATAAAGGTATGAATGACTGATAGTACTGATTAACTCTTGTATTAGAGAGCTGGACAAAAATGTGGTGAGAGGAAGAAGAAAGCTTTGTGCAATGAGGCTGCAAAAGGAGGGGAGGCACACAGTTAACAAGATCAGTAGAACAGTTAGCATAAAAATAACAATAAAAAATAGCAAGAGATGCAACATTCCAGCAGTGAGAAAGAGGTTGAAGAATCAGTCAGTCAGAGGAGAGGAGTTTATGAGATGATAAGCTTTTGTTTCCACCCTATCAAACAAAACTGTGTGAGTGGAATCCACCCAAACATGCGTAGAGTATTTCATACAGGGGTGGATAAGGCCCTTGCACAGAGTTAGCAGTTGGAGGGATGAGAAAAACTGGCAGAGAAGTCTCAGAATGCCTAAATTCATAGAAGCTGTTTTAGCAAGAGATGAGATGTGAAGTTTCCATTTTAGATTATGAGTAAAGGACAGACCGAGGATGTTCAATGTAGAAAATAGGGACAGCTGAGTGTCACTGAAGAAGGGATAGTTGTCTGGAAGGTTGTGTTGAGCTGATAGATGGAGGAATTGAGATTTTAGGGCATTAATCACAACTAAATTTTCTCTGCCCCAATAAAAAATCTTAGAAAGATCAGAAGTCAGGCATTCTGTGGTGTCCCTGCATGATCTGTTGATTTCCTGAAGAGTTAGTTGTCTCTGAAAAGATGTAGAAAAGTGTAGGGTCGTATCATCAGCGTAGGAGTAGATAGGGCAAGAAGTTTGGTTAAGAAGATCATTAATACGTTCCCTGCGATTGCCAGTGTAGTAAGCTCTCCTGCACTGCAATACAAATAAATTGCTGTCACGTCAGTGATGTGATCAACCCAGTGAAGTGAGAAGAGCAGGGTGTTGTCTAGAACACCCAAATGAACAGGCAACCTCAAAGTGTTTGCCCGCCGGTGGGTTGCATCACATACTGTGAAAAATCTATGGCTTCTCTGCGATACGACCCACCAGTGGACATACTTTATTTGTCGATATTCAGTGTGTCTCTATACTGTACTATATTTTTCCTTTCGTAACTTTGTTGATGTATTTTTGTCTCTTTGTTTTGCTATTTACAAAATTAATGCAACACAGTTTTATGGTCAACTTAGTCCAACAGAAGACAGAGAAGATAAAATAAGATAATAAAGATGATATCCAGAAAATTATGAAAAGATCAATAAAGAAAATTATTGAAGCTTATCAAGGAAAGTCCAATTATGATATCTCAGTGTGTATTATTTGTTATAGAAAAGTTTGATGTTATTCTGAAGGAAAAATGCAAGATAATACAGTAAGTCCTCGTTATATATGTACATATGCGTTCCTGAAAGCCTTACTGCAAATCAAAATTACCATATACCGAACTCCTTATAACATGTAATAATAGGGGATGTGTTCCAGCACATCGAAAGTCACCCCTACAGACATGAAAATACATGAAAATAGTAATATAAAATAATGTAAAGTATTGCGCAAAAGAAATAAACAGAAAATGTTTTTATTTACCTTTCACTCACCACACATACTATTATATGATGTCCCTCCTGAGGTTATGGGACAGTAGGGATTTCAGCCCTTACTCATCTTCTGCTGAGTGGGCAGACAAGGCTCTGATGTGCAGATCCATTACATTCTCTCCAGCTTTTTTTATAGCCACACGATTCTTTAACACCGTCCAGACTACTACCTCTTCCTAACACGAGGAGGTAGTAGACACCTACTGGAACAATAACTTACTCCCAGTGAGATCTAATAGCACTAGTTCATTGGATGCTGTGAACCTTCCATTAAAACTAGTTGTGATTTCACTGAATGCTTCCCTTTGTGTCTCACAACTCAAGGGGGCAGTCACAGCCTACCCTCTAAAGACAACTCTCCCTTCTTCACACAAAACTTCATGCACTTACCACACATACACCCTTCACTCCAAATCAAAATTCAAAAGAAAAATGGGACTTGAAATAAACAACGCCTCGAAGTCCACCTCTGGGGAGGGGACCAAAAATGTCCCCAGGTCGGACACCTCTCCTGTTGAAGACCACAAATGCCTTGACACCTCCCTCAACTTTTTTTACATTAACTTCTGCAACATTCGCAGTCTTAGATCTAATTTTCAATCTGTGGAACACCACTTCTCCTCTACTAAACCTCATCTTTTTTTCCTCACCGAAACACAGCTGTCTGAGGCAACTGACAGTAGCCCCTTCTCTGTTCCCTCCTACTTTCTCTATTCTCATTTTCATTCCAAAGCTGGATGTTGCGTCTATGTACGCAACGACTTAACTTGCTCTCGTGCCCACGCTCTTGAGTCTTCCGAATTTTCCACCATCTGGCTTCGACTTAACAGTCACTCTCAAACTAAATTCATCTGTACTGTTTACTGTTTATCTCTCCCTTAATTCTTCTGACTATAGTAAATTCTTTGACTACTTAACTTCCAAAGTGGAGCAAATTCTTCGACTACTTAACTTCCAAAGTGGAGCACATTCTGTCTCGCCCTTATACAGCATTCACCATATCATCAGGCCAATATGCATTCAAACGCATGGCCATGGGATTGAGAAACGCCCCTTTGACTTTCGTTCGTCTCATGAACTTTATACTCTCTGGTCTCTTGAGTACTTCAGTGTTTTGCTATCTAGATGATCATGTGATCGCTTCAAAGAATCTGTCTGAGCATCTCAATACCTTATTTGAAGATTGAAAATTAAACTCAGCAAATGTCAGCTCCTCAAGCGTGAAATTCGGTTTCTCGGTCACAAAGTTGATAGTCATGGTATCCACACCCTTGATGACAAAATTCATGCCATCTCAGAGTTTCCTGTGCCTTCTAACACTGATGCCATTCATAGTTTCCTTGGACTCGCAGGATTTTATCGTCAGTTCATAAAAGATTTCTCACAGATCACTCAGCCTCTCACCTCTCTCCTGAAGAAAAATGTTGCATTTTCCTGGTCCAAAGACTGCCAGCAAGCATTCACTGCCCTCAAGCACGCCTTATGCAACACTCCCGTGCTTGCTTTTCCTAATTTCAATAAAGGATTTATTCTCTGTACAGACTTTTCCAGCTACGGTCTCAGTTCGGTGCTCTTGCAACAAGATGAAAATAGTAAAACACGTGCTATCACTTTCGCCAGTCGTCTCCTCAACGCAGCTGAAAGAAATTACAGTACTACACACCGTGAAGCGTTAGCAGTAGTGTGGTCCCTCCGTCACTATCGGGACATTATTCTCGGTTATCCAATCCATGTCTTAACAGATCATGCTGCGGTCACTGATGTATTCAAAGGCAACAGTTTAAATGGTAAATTTGCACGATGGCAACTCACAATCCAGGAATACAACCCGACGTTCTCGTACCTTCCAGGCAAGTCTAACCGCGTCGCTGATGCCTTGTCACGTCACATCGCTCCTGTAGCTCTTCTCACATCCCCGCAGTCATTTCCCTCGCCTGATGACATCAAAGAACTCCAGCGCTCTGACCATTTCTGCTCTAGCATTATCTATTATCTAGAATCAGGTGACTCTTCCTCATTACCCAAGTTACATGTCCCTCCAGACTCGTTCGAGCTCAGGGACGAGATCTTGTATAAATCTACGAATGTCGCTTCTGACGATGATTCCTTCCGTCACATGTCGCAACTTGTCGTACCGCAAGCCTTAGTACCTGTCATTCTCTATCACATCCACGACTCACCTCTCGCTGGTCACCCAGACAAAGAGAGATCTCTCAGACAAGCCCAAAGATCGTATTTTTGGCCTTCGATGCGAAAGGACATCACTCAGCACTGTCTCTTATGCGTCTCATGCGCCGAGCATCGACCAGCACGTCATTTTGAGTCCCCGAATCTTCCATATTCCATCCCTCATGCACCTTGGGACAGCCTATCTATCGACGTGTTGAAGCTTCCTCTCACAGAAAACGGTCATCAGTATTTGCTTGTTTGCGTGGATAGTTTCAGTCGGTTCAGCATCTTGGTTCCTCTCAAAGACAAATCTGCACAATCCATTGCACGCATTGATCGATGAAGTCATATGCCGCTATGCTACTCCTCGCGTCATTCTATCGGACAACGGCACCGAGTTCAACAATACCATACTCAAAGCAGTTTGCGATTCATCTCACATCAAGAAATGTAACATCATCCCATATTCTCCTCAAGCTAACGGTAAAGTAGAAAGAGCTAACGTCGTATCCTCGAAATCCTTCGCTTCATTGCAAGTTCAAACTCTGCATGGGATGCACATATTCCTCTCGTTGCGTGCTCGCTGAATTCTGCCATTCACTCCTCCATCAATGAGTCTCCGCATTTCGTCCTTTTCGGTACAGACAAGCGACTCCCACACGAGCTTCTCTCCTCAGAACCTCGTCCGCTCTATTGCCTCGACGATTACGTCAAATTCAGAGTCAATGCTTTTCAGCGTATCTACACGTCGGTGCGAGACAACCTCTCTGACTCCCAGGAGTCAATGCTGGAAAGCAACATCGCCGCTCTACCCCTCGCGAGATAGCAATCGGAGATGTTGTATTCCATAGAGTCCATGACCGTTACTCAAAACTCGATCCGCTCTTTCACGGCCCTCACCGAGTCACAGAGTTCATGCACGGTCATAAGGTGAAGATCATCGAGCTAAAGACAGGCAAAGAAAACATCATTCATAGAGATCATCTCAAGCGTGTCGATCGTGGGTTCGACACGGGCACCACCATGCCCCTGACTCTCCCACAGCAGGGATCTGTCAGCATCGACAGTCAGCCTGTCTCACCTCCTCCTTCAATTCCCTATAACCTTTGGTCTCGCCCAGTGTAGTAGTCAGTTCTCTATTCCCATTCATCTTTTCTCGTATGTATATATTCATGTATATGTTTTCATGTATTTTACCTATATTTTATCTTGTATTATGTTGTATTGTATAACTGATCCTCTTATATCATTGTCCCCCCTCTTCATTTAAGTTCTATTTTCAATATATTTTTATTGACATCCGAGGACGGATGCTTCCAAGGGGGAAGTAATTGTATCATATATATATTGTGTATCGTGTATATCTTCATCATGTATTTCATTTCTATATATTAAGCCTGAGTGTCTTTGTGTATCGTATATATCTTCATCATGTATTTCATTTCTATATATTAAGCCTGAGTTCCCCACACTTCGCGAATGTTCCATACACACACCTACATTCCATTGTCACCTCACCTATCCTCAAGCCATGCCAGATCCAATCATTTCAAACCATCCATTTGATGTCACGGAGCTGGGTCGAGGTAAGCCAACCACGAGGTCGTGACCCAAGCGCCTTCCCGGCACACCTCACCCACATTCACCATCTCTCGCTCTCATTCTCTGACCAATATCTGTCCTGGACGGACACATCATCTCCTCAGGCAAGGCAAGGCATAGGTGCTCGTATCATTGTGTGTGTATATATCTACAATAGACGCATCATCAGTTTGTGAGTGTTTCCGTCTTCCCTCATCTCAAGCAATCTACATCAAACACTGGTGGCCATCGACTCTTCTGATACACCACACTAATGGATACACTGGTGAACAAACTCTTTTATTGATACACGGATGTTCTGATACATATATATACAGGCAACCCCTGTTTAACGAAGGTTCACACAACGAAATTTCGCTACAACGAAGGTTTCATTTTACTACCATCTGCTCGTTTAACGAACACCAAACTCGCTTTAACAAAGTTTTATCCAGGTAATTTTTTCCAACTTTGAAAGCCCCGCCGTATCACACAAGCTGACAAGCTTTTGAATACACTAGCAGCCGCAAATACTAAGGCCTGCCTCAGGAGAAATCCTGGGACACCTGTAGAATCAAGATCAAGATCAAGATTAAGCCTCTCGTGGACAACACACACCACTCACTCCCATAACAGCGTCAGCAGCAGCTCGTCTTCACTTGCTCAACTTCCCACCAAAACTTCTTGCAATGTGATCTACCATTCCTAAGAAGACCAGGAAGTCTCTTATACTCTCAAAGTGAAGCTGGATATTATTCACAGACACGAGAGAGGTGAGAAAACTATAGCACTGCTGGCCACCATCTTGATTCCATCTACTGTCTCTACTATTTTCAAGTCAGCAGACTATTAAGAAGGCTGGTGAGACTGTATCTTCCTTGCAAGCTAAAAGAACCACCTGAACTCATGACTCTACAATGGATAAAATGTTAAGCCTTGTGGAAATATGGTACATAAGTTTTGTTTGCGGTACAATGATGCGCCCTTTGTTTACATTCCACAGGTTGCCGGTTAGTGTCTTTCCCGTTTCACTTTCCCTCCCTTCATAAATTTAAGATCATCAGCATTATAAAGCTACGTACATACATATATTAGTGTACATTATAATGACTTAAATTAAATTTAACTGCCTATATGTTAAACTTCATAATTTTACTTTCATTAAACCTTTAATCGTACTATGTATGATACACTCTCGCTTTGGTTACTCTCAGTGGAAGTTCAAGTCAGGGGTTAAACTTGTTATAATTAGTTTGCTTAACGAAATTTCGCTTAACGAAGTGTTTTTTAGGAACGTAACCCCTTCGTTAAACGGGGTTTGCCTGTATCTATACCTAAAGCTATATATCTATATTCATATATCTATATCTATATATCTATATATACAGTATATCTATATCTATATATGTATCTCTCTCTCTCTCTCTCTCTCTCTCTCTCTCTCTCTCTCTCTCTCTCTCTCTCTCTCTCTATATATATATATATATATATATATATATATATATATATATATATATATATATATATATATATATATATATATATATATATATATATATATATATATATATATATATATATATATATATATATAGACTGAACAGCAACCAGCAAAACATAGCAAGACTCTTAGAGAAGACAGAGTACAAGCTCAACAATGCAGTCACTGCTGTAGACTTCAACAAAACATGCATACAGAATGGCCTTCTCCAAAAAAAAAAAAAAAAAAAAAAAAAAAAAAAAATATATATATATATATATATATATAGACAGACATATATATAGACATATATATATATATATATATATATATATATATATATATATATATATATATATATATATATATATATATATATATATATATAGATATATATATATATATATATATATATATATATATATATATATATATATATATATATATATATATATATATATATATATATATATATGGTCCATATTTCATAAACTGTAATGGATATCCAGACAATATTTAGTGTTTAGAATAAGAAAAAAAATATTCCCCTACATATTGTCAATAAACTCTAGGTTCCCTTGCAAATTGCTATTTTCCCCATAGCCATCCCCTACCCCCTACATTAGGCTAAAATCACCTACTGTAGGGGATTTTCCCTATGAGTGGCAGCCTTGGCACAGGGTAGCGTCGGTTTACACTTCCGCCTGGCAGGCTGACGGCGAATTTGGGCTGGTGGCGGATTTGACCAGGTGGGTGGTGCGCGAGATATGAATGTCGAATTGGCAAGTGAGTCGGTCAAACCTTGAGGATTGGGTATTAATTAACTGAGTTCGAATTGGTGATAATTTGAACTGCGAATGGTCGAATCACGAGGATCCCCTGTATATACTGCAAAATGAATACATGTGAATGTATTCATTTGCATGTATATGCAAATGAATGTGTGCATATGTCCTAGTTACAAGAGGCCAGAATGAATTACGTAAATGCACTCAAGCTGAGAAATACAGAAAGACAAGAAAAAAAGGTCCTAAACTATAACTGAATTGTATGTATGCATGTATAAGCAATAGTGTATCAGAGTCTATTCACTGAGTTAAGCCAATGTGAAATCCCTTGAAAATACCTTTGTAGCAATTCCAACTGTGTCAGCCATGGGTTTGAAGGGCTTCAGTAAGGGACGCTGCTGGTCCTGAAGCTGATACCTCCGTACAAGATGAGATACTGTGCCTGAGGTTGGAGGAGTGCTGGACTGAAAGAAAACCAAACCATAAAGCAATAGTCTATCATAAATTATCTTTTCTTCTTTCCAGAAATCAAATGTGCATGGCATAATAACCATCAATCACTATACATTTGATAATTTCTGATGTATTACTTCTCTGGTTAGTCTCCTGCCAGGAATGGCAAGGACAATAATTCCTTAGATACTTTAACCATACATAATTTCCATTAGTACTAAATTGTTCTTAATGTCTATTGTATTCTGTACACACTAATACAGAACATTAAATTGCCCAAAGTAGTTACAGCTAAATATTTCTTACAACATATTCACAGAAATAATTTAATTAATATAACATTTCATAATATTGACATTGCTTACAACAGTTATGCAAATTCTCATCTGCAGATATGGACATTGTCACTCTAAAATACAACTTTGTTCATCATTCCTCTATTACTAATATATCAAAAGAATGCTACTTGCTACTGTACAGCCTCAGAAGGAAATGTAATACGAGCTATTGTTGCTTTGCTGCTTCTTAGATGTGTAAATTGCAACATGAATTATAAAACTACATTAAATAAAGTGTGATAAAGTATTTGAACATAATTTTATTTTACCAAGGTTAACAATCATAAACTTAGAGATGTAAAAAGAAAAAACAAACAATGGCTACTGAATCTATCCAATGAAAAATGCCAAACTGATGAAATACTCCACCTGTTGTGTAGGTGAGGCCTTGACTGGCTTCTCCACAGTAAGTGCCACAAGCAGGCTGGTGGGGTCTTCCAGCTCAGTGTAGCGTAGACAGGTTACTTGCACAAGTCCTTCACTCTCTAGGTAAGAGATACAGTCAGGTGTATTAAAGTGTTCTGATGACTAAGACAATAAATAAATATTACAATAAAAATCCCATAAATCAAAGCATACAATCATGTTGCATAATTCTTTGTTTGACAAGAACTCTTTAAAGATTTCAATAATATTATCTTCATAATACACCATAAGATACATTGAATAAAAGTGGGACATAGCCAAAACAATACTTTTCGTCTCAATGTGATAATACTGAACAATAATAATGATAATCAATATACAAAACTAAGATCCTTCTTAAGGGTGGTGACATCAAGATATGCGCATGTACACAAATTGATAACAAATAATTTCCTCCTATCTTAGGCACTGGCTCCTCAGAATGTGGAAGGTAGAAAGAACAAGGAATCAATCTTTACTGACCACAGTACCATGGTCAATTGCATAGAATAATGGAGACTCTCAGAATTAGGGCCTGACTGTAAAAGCAGAGTATCTTTGTAACATAGTAACATATCCCTTTCCTACATCAAGTCTGATCATCTGATCAAACCAGATGTGGGTGACCCTCTTGTAGAGACATTCATTACATATTACTTATACATTCGTAAGTGTTCTTCATCTACCTTTAACACTTTTCCTTGCTCTACATACAACCCTTGGGCATCTAGTGGGTGCTAAAATAAATGACACTCCAAGTCTAATGCAATTTTTCCAACTTAAATAGGTCTTACATTTGATCCAGTGCAAAAAATCCTACTGGTAAATAATGCCATATTTGATAGTATCTGAACATTTAACCATGCTAGGTGAGCTCAACTGTTGCAGCTCCTGACCAAAATCTGTTCATTCTTTTTATCTTTTTGACTCACACTGCTCTATTTGCCCTTGTACCTCCACACTCAGTGATGCAAGATGGGAGGAAAGGCACATTCCAACAAAATGAAAGTGAGAGTTTTGACGCTGACAACAAAATGTGAGCATATCAACAGTTAATAAAATGAACAAAAATCTGAACAAAGGCCATCATATTAACAGACAAACTCCTGAAGCTTGTTGTGACTAATACAGGCAACCCCCACTTAACGAAGGGGTTATGTTCCTAAAAAACAAGTTGTTAAGCGAAATTTTGTTAAGCGAACCAATTATAACAAGTTTAACCCCTGACTTGAACTTCCATTGAGAGTAAACAAAGCGAGAGTACAGTGAAAGGTTTAATGAAAGTAAAAATTATGAAGTTAAACATTTAGGCAGTTTACTTTAAGTCATTATAATGTACACTAATGTATGTTCCTAAAAATGTATGTTCCTAAAAAGGGTGACCGTTCTAACCCCTCTAACTACCATCCTATAGCTTTAATCTCCTGCTTGTCTAAAGTTTTTGAATCTATCCTGAATAGGAAGATTCTCAAACATCTGTCACTTCACAATCTTCTGTCTGATCGTCAGTATGGCTTCCGTCAAGGACGCTCTACTGGTGATCTTCTGGCTTTCCTTACTGAGTCTTGGTCATCCTCTTTTAGAGATTTCGGTGAAACTTTTGCTGTTGCGTTAGACATATCAAAAGCTTTTGATAGAGTCTGGCATAAAGCTTTGATTTCAAAACTGCCCTCTTACGGCTTCTATCCTTCTCTCTGCAACTTTATCTCATGTTTTCTTTCCGACCGCTCTATTGCTGCTGTGCTAGACAGCTACTGTTCTTCTCCTAAACCTATTAATAGTGGTGTTCCTCAGGGTTCTGTCCTGTCACCCACTCTCTTTCTATTATTCATTAATGACCTTCTTAACCAAACTTCTTGCCCTATCCACTCCTACGCTGATGATACCACCCTACATCTTTCCACGTTCTTTCAGAGACGTCCAACCCTTCAGGAAATTAACAGATCACGCGGGACGCCACGGAACGCCTGACTTCCGATCTTTCTAAAATTTCCGATTGGGGCAGAGAAAATCTAGTAGTTTTCAATGCCTCAAAACTCAATTCCTCCATCTATCAACTCGACACAACCTTCCAGACAACTATCCCTCTTCTTCAATGACACTCAACTGTCTCCTCTTCCACAATGAATATCCTCGGTCTGTCCTTTGCTCATAATCTTAACTGGAAACTTCACATCTCATCTCTTGCTAAAACAGCTTCTATGAAATTAGGTGTTCTGAGGCGTCTCCGACAGTTTTTCTCGCCCCTCCAACTGCTTACTCTGTATAAGGGCCTTATCCGTCCCTGTATGGAGTACTCTTCGCATGTTTGGGGGTTCCAGTCACACAGCTTTGCTTGATAGGGTGGAATCGAAAGCTCTTCGTCTCATCAACTCCCTCCTCTGACTAACTGTCTTCAGTCTCTTTCTCACCGCCGAAATGTTGCATCCCTTTCTATATTTCATCGCTATTTTCATGGTAACTGTTCTACTGATCTTGCTAACTGCATGCCTCCCCTCCTCCTGCGGCCACGCTGCACAAGGCTTTCTTCTTCCTCTCATCCCTATTCTGTCCAACTCTCTAATGCAAGAGTTAACCAGTACGCTCAATCATTCATCCCTTTCACTGGTAAACTCTGGAACTCCCTCCCTGCATCTGTATTTCCGAATTCCTACAACTTGTCTTCTTTTAAGAGGAAGGTATCGAGGCATTTGCTCCCGTAATTCTGGCTGACGGTTTTGGCACTTTTTGTACTCTTTGGAGAGCCAGCGCTCAAGTGGGCTTTTTTCTAACTTTTTTTTTTTTGCCCTTGGCTGGCCCTCTTCCCTACGTGAAAAAAAAAAAAAAAAAAAAATGTATGTACATAATTTTATAATGTTGATGATCTTAAATTTATGAAGGGAGGGAGAGTGAAACAGGAAAGACACTAACCGGCAACCTGTGGAATGTAAACAAAAGGGCGCATCATTGTATCACATACAAAACTTATGTACCACATTTTCACAAGGCTTTCCATTTTATCCATTGTAGAGTCACGAGTTCAGGTGGTTCTTTTAGCTTGCAAGGAATATCGGTCTCACCAGCCTCCTTAATAGAGTCTGCTGACTTGAAAATAGTAGAGACAGTAGATGGAGTCAAGATGGTGGCGAGCAATGCAATTAGTTTTCTTGCCTCTCTCGTGTCTGTGAATAATATCCAGCTTCACTTCGAGAGTAAGAGACTTCCTGGTCTTCTTAACAACGCTAGACAACATTGTAGGCCGTTTTGGCGGTAAATTGAACGAGGGAAGACAAGCTGCTGCTGACGCTGTTATTGTTTTGAACAGGGGGAGTGAGTGGTGCGCGTGTTGTCCACAAGAGGCGCTGGTGTATTCAAAATCCTGTCGGCTTGTGTGATGTGGTGGGGCTTTCAAATTTGGAAAAAATTACCTGGATAAAACTTCACTAAAGCAAAAAGAAGTTAGGTCACTGTAGCTAAAGTTCTCCAAGGAATTGCCATCAGAAATATGTAGAACCACATTCTATTCTATCTCAACATTTCATTGTGTATTACAGACACTAGGTCCCTCTTGACTGATGAAATGGAACTCAAATGCCTTCATTTCACTAGACAAAACAATAACTGGACCACAAAGCAATGATGTAGCATTCTGTTAAATGATAAAAGCACCTTCCAGATTGTCACATTAGTACATACACAGACTCTATGTCAGGAGGTTGACGTGGATGAATAGATATGGCCTACACCATCAAGACGAGAGGCAGTGATGATATGGAATATATACTTTACAGGGTTCAAGGGAGTTAGCTCATTTTACTTGTTACCCACAAATAAGTTTCCATGAATGTAAAGCATTGTGAAAAAGTTCTGCATTATCTGATGTTACCAGTGTATGATAAGCATGTCAAGAGTTTTGTGCATGATTGCGCTTGCTGTTACACTGCTAAACCAAGTGGGTAGATTTTTACTAAATGATGCTGCAGTGGTAAGGTGGCCTGGGAACAGAAAAATCTCTAACCCAATAGAAAATGCATGGTATGATGTGAAATGCAAAGTGTGAGAAAAGCAGTTGTTCTCTCTACCTTGACTTATGGAGATGATAGAGATGATATGTGAAGTGAGGAACACAGAGATGGACAAAGGTTACTTTCCACTCACCAACAGCAAGCCAAAGAGGATAAATGATCCATATATGTCAGGATAGTTGTATTTTTCATACTAATGCCTTCAAATCAAGAAGGTATCTTTATTGTTAAATACTAATTAGTATATAAATAATCCCCCATACAGTAATTACTTAGCATCCAAAAGATGACAAGTAGATGATTATCTAAGAAGGAAGAAAGGATTATAGCATGCATATGAAGATGAAGAGAGTATAACATACCAAGTTCAAAGACCAAGAAGACTTTTATGAACATTACAAAAAATAACATCTAGTAGTCTGTCAAAAATGTTATGAAAGACATTTTCAGAAATCATGGTTTTGTTCAATGCCTCAAAAACTCAATTTCTACAACTATCTACTCGACATAACCTTCCAGACAACTATCCTCTCTTCTTCAATAACACTCAACTTCCCCTCTCCTCTACATTAAACACACTCGGTCTATCCTTCACTAAAAATCTAAACTGGAAATTTCACATCTCTACTCTTGCTAAATCAGCTTCCAAGAAGTTAGGTGTCCTGTGGCATCTTCGTCCATTTTTCTCTCCCTCCCAGCTGCTTGCTCTGTACAGGGCCTTATCCGCCCGTGTATGGAGTATGGCTCTCATGTCTGGGGGATCCACACACAGCTTTACTAAACAAGGTGGAATCTAAAGCTTTTCGTCTTATCAACTCTTCTCCTCTAACTGACTGTCTTGATTCTTTAAGTCACCGCCGCAATGTTGCATCTTTATCTGTCTTCTACCGCTGTTTTCATGCTGTCTGCTCTTCTGAACTTGCTAACTGCTTGCCTTCCCCCTCCTGCGGCCTCGCTGCACAAGACTCTCTACTTCTTCTCATCCCTATTCTGTCCATCTTCCTAATGCAAGAGTTAACCAGTATCTTCACTCCTTCATTCCCTACACTGGTAAACTCTGGAACTCTCTACCTGTGTCTGTATTTCCACCTGCCTATGACTTAAACTCTTTCAAAAGAGGAGTGTCAAGACACCTCTTACGTTAACTGGACCCTCCTTTTAGATTTTTTTTGTTTTTTCTCTTTCTCCTACTTTCCTCTTAACAGGGCCTGGCAACCAGCGGGATTTTTTTTTTTCCAACACTTTGTTTTCCCTTGGCCAGTGCCCTTGTAATGTAAAAAAAAAAAAAAAAAAAAATACACGCATGAAAGCACTTACTGGTGGATGTGTGCCAAGTGGTATTGGACAGGGCAGGGCAGAATGACTGGGCCGCCTGAATGGTTACTGCGATGTCACCTTTGCTTCCTCGGGCTTGATCCAGCACCTTGAGTTCTGCTCGCCAACACTTGATCATTTCAGGCTTCCAGGTGGCTACATGGATATGTCCAGCTGACAATGCAGTAATGTGTTGGAGTCACTACATTTATATATGGTTAGTATCCATATAAAATTCATCTAGTACATTCTTGTAAACAACATGTTGAACTCATAATCAATCACCATCATCGAGTGAGAGAGTTTGGAACTCATATATTTCAACCTGAGGGTGAAGCTGAGATCTTTCACACACCACATACTCAATTGTTTTGCTCCATAAGAAATGCTACTGATGATTCATTAGTAAAAACTTTAAGCAATCTGAGAAAGGTTCAAACAACAATTTGTACAATGATTTTTTATCCATCATGTCATACCAAAAAAGATCCCACCTTTAGTTTGCTGTACAATCTCTGTGGAAAGTGTTTCAATGAACTAATCCAGTGGTTCTCAAACTATGTTCCACAGAACCCCAGGGTTCCATGGAGACCTTTCTAAGGTTCTGTTGCAAAAATCTATATACGTTGGATAAAACTTTACTTTTCTTTACTAATATGAATAGGAATGGATAAAATTCAATATAAAAGGGATGAAATTATTTACAATTTAATATATATATATATATATATATATATATATATATATATATATATATATATATAGAGAGAGAGAGAGAGAGAGAGAGAGAGAGAGAGAGAGAGAGAGAGAGAGAGAGAGAGAGAGAGAGAGAGAGAGAGAGAGAGAGAGAGTAAAGTTCACATCCATTAAGCGTCTGTAATTACATATGGGGGGATTCTGACTATATTGGACGAAGGGGTTATAGGGAGTTCCGTCGAATACCAGAAGTGCAAAAGAGTTGCGTAAGTTTGAAAAGCTTCAGAACCACTGGTCTAATCTTTGCTCAACAAACTTATCCCTAAATACTCTTTCCTAATTAGACTATTCCTTGATCTTCAGCTGTTATTTTCATCAATACAGGAATGGAATCCAAACTTCAGGATTGGTGATAGTGAGAGGTAAGAGCAATTACAAAGTTGCAAGATAAAAACAGAACACCTAAAACTTTTCTTTTCACACTTTATAAAGGCTACTTTTTGTTCCTTTGTGTTTTTTTATGAAGCTTTACCTACTAACATATATTTCAGACATTTGAATATGTTATATTATTACTTGGAGTTTTTATAACACTTCAAAATATCAATAATCAATTTCATTACTTACATTCCTATGTAAAACTATATAGACATCAAGAAAAAAAAAACTAAGACGAGAACACTCACTTGGAGCCAAAGCAGCAGTGGCAACAGAAAAGTTGTCTCGGGTATTTCCAAGCACAATTTTCTTTTCAGTGAAGATTGCACCTTCATGTGTTAAAACACACACTAGCAGCAAACCTGATCATAGAAAGTAAAAACAGAATACTGGGTCATTCTCAAATATGATGTGTATGTAGTTGTATGATGGCAAATACCACTTGCCAATTTCATTTCACAAATCATGTTTTATGAATCTCAATGCAGAAACATTCCACACAAAGGATTAGGAAAACCAAGGCTAGGTATGACTAAAAATTAGTATAAACAAAATAACTTAATGATGTAAGATGAACCCTAAAAAAGTACTTGTAGTATACTAAAAATCTACACAAGCTGAGTGAAACATGTATGCAATTCACCTGAAGCTGAGACAGCAAAAAAGCCATTCATTGCACACTGTCCATGATCCACCAGTGTTGGTTTGTGAGGCTGAGCTATGAACTTCTCTGTGTATGAAGCATGAACATTTACATCTCCCGACTGGACACATGCCTGCAAAACATTCAAGATGTCATTCAATCTTACTCATGATACTTTTTTCTTACTATTTTGTTATTGCTCACTTATGTACACATCTATAAAATCGAGATAAACTTCCCTTCTCTCCCTTTTTCGAAAAATAGTGTTTCTAAATTTGCTCTCATCTCATTAATTTCAGCCACATTTTACAAAAAGTACGATATGCTCGTATGTAATACTATACATATATTCCTATTTCTCAAGAATGAGAGAGATTATCTTATCTTTATTCTAAAACTTGGAAGCTTAGCATGATCTTATATAATGACCACTTTTAAACCATTATAATATAAATGAAAAAAAAAATCTTGTATGCAACCAAGATGGTGCATGATAAAATTGTAGACAAAGAGTACATTAAAGTACGTATTAGGAACAAAAATAATGAGGAAATGGGAAATCAAAGATGAAAAGGCTGTTATAAAATATGAGTATTTGAAATAGATATAGAAGTCACCTTGACTGTCTATCTATTGATCTGTATACCTGCTCTTAGTTTCTCCATTAGGGCTGCTATTATAGATTTCTAGAAAGCAATAACTGTCTTTCTCAGGAGAAGATATCTTGGACATTGTTGGATACCAACTGTTCAAAACAAAATGTAAATAGAGTTGGGAATTGAAAATATTTTTTCAACCAACTCCACTTAAAATTTCATGATATTTTAGACCAGTAGATTTGAAGTGAAGGACCACAAGTTCATTTTGCTGACTCTCAAGCCCTATCCGTTGCTTTCTTCATCCTGGAGATGCAACTCAAACATCAGCAGCATCACCTGACTTCACAAGCATCTTTAGCAACTCTCTGAGTAACTGATATGGATCTCTCAAGGCAAGGGAACAAAGGGAAGAGGTCAAATAAAATTTGTAGGACAACTACTGAGTATGGTATTCTTAAACAATGGTACCTTGTGATAATGGACAGTCTGGGGGTGAAGGGTTGTCCGTTACCACGAATTGTCTGTTACTGAGAGCGGCTTGTCTGTGAGACCCTTAAACATTATCTTTCTTTTTTGTTAGTTTATTCTTTTAAATGACATTGCTAAGGTGACAAAGGAGGGAGGAGAGTAGACTACCTCCACACTATTGCTACCTCCCCATAGATCACAGGCTTGCCTTCTTTCTTTAATGCCACTCCACCTCCTTACCCTCTGTCTTTCTTTCTCTCCCTCAGTTTTCCATATAAATTGGTGTTTTCAAAATCACCTTAGTAATCCTTCAAACTTTCATTCCATATTGCCACTGAGGTATAAATTAATTCATTCTCTATAGAAAAATGTTCCCCTATCCTAAACATGGCAATTTAACAGAGAAGTGCTACACTACCAAGTGCTAATACCTCACAGGCTTGCACCTTATGCAGTTTTGCTATAGAGTATTGCCCTGCTGCAAACTTGCTACATAGCCATCCTTACAGCCAATCTAAGGCAGTAATCTGCAGCATGAACAAGTACTTCTTTGGGGGGGGAGGATAGAGAGAGAGAGAGAGAGAGAGAGAGAGAGAGAGAGAGAGAGAGAGAGAGAGAGAGAGAGAGAGAGAGAGAGAGAGAGAGAGAGAGAGAGAGAGAGAGAGAGAGAGAGAGAGAGAGAGAGAGAGAGAGAGAGAGAGAGAGAGAATCAGGCAGCTGTGTTGTTTTGTTACATCCCTTTTGCCACCACCACTGGTACCGCACTGGTGAAACACCTTGCTCATTATGTCATTTACAAGAAGAAAAGCTAGTCCACTTCATACTAAATTACCCTCAATCAAAACAAGATAGCAATGAATCTGTAGATCTCCAAAGACTGGTAAATGAAGATAAAAATCAAGTGATTAAAGAGTTTTAGTTAGCATTTGTCTATTGTCAGCACATTTGCCTCTCTCACTCTCTCTGTAAGACAGTGTCATTAACCTTGCTTGCCCAACATTAAACAGAAATGCATAACTAACATTTCACTTCGGCAGGCTGCGGGCCCAATTAGCCTAGGACCACAAATTACCAAGAGTGTCACTCTGGTGACCCCCAAAGGCAAGCAGTCGCTGCTCTACACCTAATTACAAGTTTTGTAAATTGTATATGAAAAAAAAATGGGTTACAATGTCTAACATGCCTTTATGGGCTTGTTTATTGTGGCATGTGTGCATTCATCAGTGTGGCCACTCGGAATCTATGGATTTGTGGGAGAAAAAAAAGAAAGCTGCTATAATGGTCCCCAAAAAATCGTTTAGGTTAGATTAGTCCAGTCAATTATTGAGTGAAATCCATTAATGAGAGGTCTGTTATAAGCTAAGCTACATGTAATGCACCTTGCCTCTCTCTCTCTCTCTCTTATTATGGTGTAATAGGCATAGCTATTATTATATATATATATATATATATATATATATATATATATATATATATATATATATATATATATATATATATAAGAACCAGACAAATGAGTGTAAAGCCGCTGTGGTACAGTGGAACCATGCGTGCTTTGGGATCCGAGGGGTCTTCAAGCGCACGGGTTCGAATCCTGTCCACGGTCCGAGTGTAGGTTGGGCTTCCTCACTCGGGGCAACGGTTTCCTAGTGGGTGGGCTTTGAGATAGGAGGTACCCCAAAAAGTACCTCCTTTAGCCCATAAACTCCCGTGACTCGTCCACATATGAAAAAAAAAAAAAAAAAAAAAAAAAAAAAAAAAAAAAAAAGGTGGAAAGGAACCCCGGGGCAGAATCAGGAACACAGTTTATTCTCTAACGTTTTGACAATAGTTTTCTTCAGAGAGTAACAAACAAGGAAAGCCTAGCTGTATTTATACCTCAGGCAGGATCACCTCGCCGGACGCCTGGTAGGAGAGCACGCTGATTGGCTGGTGAGGACGAGACTGGCCGCAGCGCGGGAGAGGTTTACAAAGCCATCTCTGTGGTTTGTGACCTCCTTCGTTGCAATGAAGGCGGCTTCCACCAGCTTCCTTTTCCTTTTGTTGAAGCCTGTGTGCAAGGCTCTTGTGCGGTCCCAGCTTGGCAGATGATCGTATTTCTCTGCGTGTATCACAAGGGAGTGCATCGTTCTGTGGTGCCGAAGGTCGTTCTTGTGTTCCCTCACTCTTCTTTCCAATCTCCACGCCGTCTCACCATAGTACGTGGATGCACAGCCTCCACATGGTATGGAGTAAACTACACTTTGTTTATTTTGTCCGCCAACCACCTTTTCCCGCACTAAACACTGTATGTTTTGCCCCGAAGCGTATGCTACGCATATGCCTGCGGCTGACAACACTTTAGTTAACTTTTCCACGCCTTTCGCATAGGGAGCCACCAAGTACTCTTCTCTCACTTTATCTTTGCGTTTCTTCTTAGATATCTGTACAGCTTTATACTTCAGTTTGCGGAGGAGACCCAGAGGGTACCAAAGCTTATGGAAGGCCTGGGTAATATAAGTGAGTTCACCCTCCAAAAATTCTTAATGCCCGCAGGTAGAAGCCAATTACTACTCCTGTCTTAGTCTTCTCACTCACTGTGTGCAGACATGTAGTGGATGAAGTCGTCCTTGTTGGTGGGCTTTCTGTATACTGAAAATTTTACACTGTTACTGTAGCGCTGTATCACTGTGTCGAGGAAGGATAGCTTGTTGTTTGCCTCTGGTTCAACCGTAAACTGTATGCACTCGTTCACTCCGTTTAATCTCCTTAGCTTGTTTTCAATATTTGCATTATTAGGCACTATCACCAACACATTGTCCACGTAGCGAAACCACTCAGAATTTCTTCTCATGATGCGCACAAACTCGTCTTTTTCTAGCATTTCCATATAAAGGGAAGCCATCACTGCACTCAGTGGGGAGCCCATGGCTAAGCCACGGTGCTGCTTGTACTCCTGCCCCTCGAATACGAACGCACCAAAGTTCACACATAATCCCATTAATTCCACATAATTCACTTTGTTCAAACATAAAACCTTATCACTCATATTTTTCACTGTCTTTTTTACGGCATTCATAGCTCCTTTCACTGGCACGTTTGTGAAGAGAGACCACGTCGAAACTTGCCATCTTCTTTCCCTCGAAGTTTATCTGCTGTAGTCGCTGGATGAGGTCAGACGAGTTCCTTAGGTGCGCGTTGCTCATCACACCCAGTGATGCAGATAGAGGCCTGGCCAATACCTTGGCAAGCCTGTGCAGCGCAATGCCAATTCCAGAAGTGATGGGCCTCATTGGTACACCAGGCTTGTGCACTTCAGGTAGTCCTCGCATCCTTGGTGGTCTCGATGCCTCCTCCAGGAGTCTTAGTAGCGACTTGCCTTCTTCTGTTTGTGTTAATATCATCCTGGCTTTCTTTTTGAAGATTTCTGCTTCTTTCTCCGTGTATCCAGTTTGCATTTTCTTGTAAGTAATCTCGTTGTTCAGTAGCTGATCCATTTTCTCTATGTAGTCCTTCTTGTTTAATATTACGACGCTGCCACCTTTGGCCAGGCCTCTATCTGCATCACTGGGTGTGATGAGCAACGTGCACCTACGGAACTCGTCTGACCTCATCCAGCAACTACAGCAGATAAATTTCGAGGGAAAGAAGATGGCAAGTTTCAACGTGAAGTCTCTCTTCACAAACATGCCGGTGGAAGGAGCTATGAATTACAGGCAACCCCCGCTTAACGAAGGGGTTACGTTCCTAAAAAACACTTAGTTAAGCGAAACTTTGTGAAGCAAACCGATTATAACAAGTTTAACCCCTGACTTGAACTTCCATTGAGAGTAAGCAAAGCGAAAGTGCATCATAATACAGTGAAAGGTTTAATGAAAGTAAAAATTATGAAGTTTAACATTTAGGCAGTTAAATTTAATTTAAGTCATTATAATGTACACTAATGTATGTATGTACGTAATTTTATAATGTTGATGATCTTAAATTTATGAAGGGAGGGAGAGTGAAACAGGAAAGACACTAACCAGCAACCTGTGGACGCATCATGGTACCGCATACAAAAGTTATGTACCACATTTCCATAAGGCTTTCCATTTTATCCATTGTAGAGTCACGAGTTCAGGTGGTTCTTTTAGCTTGCAAGGAAGATACGGTCTCACCAGCCTTCTTAATAGTCTGCTGACTTGAAACTAGTAGAGACAGTAGATGGAGTCAAGATGGTGGCCAGCAATGCTATAGTTTTCTCTCCTCTCTCGTGTCTGTGAATAATATTCAGCTTCACTTTGAGAGTAAGAGACTTCCTGGTCTTCTTAGGAACGTAGACCAAATTGCAGGGCGTTTTGGTGGTAAGTTGAGCGAGTAAAGACGAGCTGGTGCTGACGCTGTTATGGGAGTGAGTGGTGCATGTGCTGTCCACGAGAGGCTTGATCTTGATCTTGATCTTGATTCTACAGGTGTCCCAGGATTTCTCCTGAGGCAGGCCTTAGTATTTGTGGCTCCTGGTGTATTCAAAAGCTTGTCGGCTTGCGTGATATGGCAGGGCATTCAAACTTGGAAAAAATTTCCTGGATAATACTTCGTTAAAGCGAGTTTGGTGTTCGTTAAACGAGCAGATGGTAGTAAAATTAAACCTTCGTTGTAGTGAAATTTTGTTGTGTGAACCTTCGGTAAAAGGGGGTTGCCTGTATACATTTACTCTCTCTCTTTCTCTCTCTCCCCTCTCATATGATACGTAACACTCACCCTCTTCTGCCCTCTTTGATCATATCCAAGTTTCACTTTTTCACTGATGGTCATCATCTTCCTCTTCTTCTTGGGCTCACTAGAGAAAGCTTTCACAGGAGCACAGTGCTTAGGCAGCATTGTAAGGGCTTAACGAATCAGTACTTAAACAAAAAAAAAAGTTACCGCGAACACAACACTAAGATACAGTATGTGAGACAGTCAACAGCGTGGACGAGACTGGGAGACTGGCGAGATACAACAAGGGAAGATGTTGGGTGAGGCTGTGATGATGCTCAGCCAATCAGCTCACGGGATAAACCCTACTCGTGCTCTCATTGGTCGATCTCGTGCCAGGAACCAATCATGTGTCTTGCATGAGTGCCCGTAGGTATGTACAAAGCATCTCAATCAACTCATCTCTTTCTTTGGCATATTTGGAAACCTCTCTCATGCATCAACATGAAACGTGTTTTTCTACAATATGGCTGTATTTTCTAATTTTTTGTCGCAAACTGCAAAGTGGCAAGGAACACAGTGTATGCATACAAATAATACATGTACAGTACTCTATGTACATAGTAACGTACATTGTCATCGTTATTACACACCAACTTACCGAATTACTGTATGTACAGTATTTGTAAGTGACGTCACAGACCGCGTGACATAGTGAAAAATCCGCAGAACATATCTATGAGTATATATAAAACCCGCGAAACAATGAATGAACACTGTGAGTGAAAGTCGAACTGCGAAAGAGCGAGGGAACACTGTACATACAAACACACACACACACACACACACACACACACACACACACACACACACACACACACACACAAGTAACTGTGGAGGAGATCAAGAATATGATGGGGAGTTTAGAAGTGAGAAAAGCTGTGGGACCTGATGGGGTATCAGGATGGATTTTAAGAGAATGCAGGGAGCAACTGGCAGAAAAAGTTTGTGAAGTAATTGATGCCTCATTAAGGGAAGGTGTAGTGCCCCAAGACTGGAAAAGAGCTAACATTGTCCCAATCTATAAATCAGGTAACAAGAGAGACCCATTGAACTATAGACCAGTGTCACTTACAAGTGTGGTAGCTAAGATGTGTGAGAGGGTGGTGAAGAATAGATGGACAGACTTCTTGGAGAAAAATGACATACTTTGTGAGTGTCAATTTGGTTTTAGAAAAGGGCGTTCATGCACGACAAACCTGATATGTTACTATTCGAGGGTGATAGATGTAATACAGGAAAGAGATGGTTGGGCTGATGGAATATATCTGGATTTAAAAAGGCCTTTGATAAGGTACCACACGGAGACTGATCTGGAAACTTGAAATGGTAGGAGGAGTGCATGGCAGTTTACTAAAATGGATGGAAGACTTTTGGTAGGAAGAGAAATGAGAACAATAATTAAGGACAGACCATCAGAATGGGGCTTGGTGGAGAGTGGAGTTCCACAGGGATCAGTGTTGGCACCAGTAATGTTCGCAGTCTACATAAATGACATGGTGGATGGGGTGTCCAGTTATGTGAGCCTATTTGCAGACGATGCAAAATTGTTAAGAAAAGTGAGATGTGACAAAGATTGCGAACTACTCCAGGAAGACTTGGACAGAATATGGAAATGGAGCTGTACATGGCAAATGGAGTTCAACACGACAAAATGCAAGAAAATAGAGTTTGGCAAGAGTGAAAGAAGAATCAGGAGTATGTACAAGATAGGAAATGAAGACATAAAACCAGTCATGAAGAAAAAGACCTTGGGGTGACAATTACCAATGACCTATCGCCAGAGAGACATATAAACAAAATAATTGGAGAAGTATTGAACTTATTGAGGAACATAAGAGTGGCGTTCGTATATTTAGATGAAGAAATGATGAAGAAAATAATTACTGCAATGATAAGACCGAGGCTTGAATATGCAACAATACAGTGGGCTCGAACTTAAAGAAACACATAAGGAAACTAGAGAAAGTACAGAGGGCTGCAACAAAAATGGTGCCTGACTTAAGAGATTTGACTTATGAAGACAGACTGAAAAGAATGCAACTTCCGACCCTGGAAAACAGAAGAAAGGGAGACCTGATAGCAATATACAGAGTGATGATTGGCATGGAAAAAATGGATAGGGAAGATCTGTGTATGTGGAATGAAAGAATGTCGAGAGGGCATGGGAAAAAACTAAAATGGCCACTTATAGGAGAGATGTGAAAAATATAGCTTCCCTCATAGAAGGGTGGAAGCATGGAATAGTTTAGACGTGGAAGTGGTCAACGCAAGGAATATTCATGATTTTAAGAAAAAGCTGGACATTAATAGATATGGAGACGGGACAACACGAGCATAGCTCTTTTCCCGTATGTTACAATTAGGTAAATACAATTAGGTAAATACACACACAGACACACAGACACACACACACACACACAATCTTATTTGTGAATGATGATGATGATAATGATCAAGAAATTGAGGAAGATCTATGAAAAAATTGGAAGATTAATTTCCAACAATTTTTAAAACATGAGTTAAATGTAAATTATGACCACAATAACTAAGTACTTATTTATTTTGTTTCTACTAGAGATAAGTTGTTGAGGAGATGAAAAAGATGACCAATGAAGATGCAAAATCAAGGGGAGAACATTCATGATACTCTAAATATACAGGCAACCCCCTTTAACGAAGCTTCACACAGTTAGTTAGTTAGTGTCTTTCCTGTTTCACTCTCCCTCCCTTCATAAATTTAAGATCATCAACATTATAAAATTATGTACATACATACATTAGTGTACATTATAATGATTTAAAGTAAACTGCCTAAATGTTTAACTTCATAATTTTTACTTTCATTAAACCTTTCACTGTAGTATGATGCACTCTCGCTCTGTTTACTCTCAATGGAAGTTCAAGTCAGGGGCTAAACTTGTTTTAGTCAGTTCGCTTAATGAAGTTTTGCTTAACGAAGTGTTTTATAGGAATGTAACCCCTTCGTTAAGCGGGGGTTGCCTGTACTAAATTTAAATCCCTTTTTCTTAAGGCAGATTCATACATGCCAATATGTAACTGAAATTGCAAGTCACTACAAGTATCGACTGAGCTCTTCTAGTCGGAACACATTCACTCATAGTGACTGGAAGTATCGGCGGGTTGGCAAGAAGTGAATGTAAACAAACAGCTACTTAACAAGATGTCTTCATCTTGTGACGATGACGACTGCAATCAAATTAAATCCTCACACACAACACAATCCTCACCTCTATAACAACACCCTACATAGAGGGAAGCAGTTCTTGGAGTGGCGGATATCTCACCTAATATTGATTTGCATTAGCTTCTTTTGCTGTACAATTCATTTTCAGGGTCCCAGATGTGCTCTTTTTTCCCTCACTAACTCCAATATATTCTCTACATCTGGACACCATATTTTCAAACCTTTCTCTATGATGTCACAACATGAACAAAGATGCAATTTGACTGAACAACAACAATATGTTGGTCTTGTTTTGCAACTGTTTTTTCCAGTTGCTAGACAATGGTATTCAGTTGAAAACTCTACTGACTTGCAATTTCAGTTGCATATTGACATGTGTAAACCCACTTTTTTGGTCACTCCATATCTATCTTTTCTCAAATACAAATTCAAAAGTAAAGTAAAAACCCACCCTGATTCCTCCATGGAAGAAGTTGATGTGTAATATGTCTTCCCCATCCCAGTCACAGGTGTGAGATGAAGTCCACTGGTGGAGGCCGGCCCCCTTGGTGTAGAGATGGACACGACCCATGCTTAGCACAACCAGCAGCTGGGAGCCATCACTGCTGAATGTCAGGAAGATCACCTTGCTCACTGACTCCATTATTCTGCCAACACATAAAATATCATAACCTCTCATGTTGGTTTTCCTGATAGAAGTTTCCTGCTGTCCTTTACAACAATCAGTTTAGAATATCAGCTACATAAAAGATTTACATCTTTTGTTATAAAATACAATATACATAGTTTACAAAAAAAAATGGACAATTTTTTCATATCCTTTAGGTACTGTTCTTGTGATGAGACATACACTACTGCTAGTCTCTACTATAAAGACACGATACCAACCCCTTATACACACTCACATGAAATGTTATAGAGAATGGATTATGTCAGACTGAGGAATGAACTAGTATGTACAGTTATGGGATTGAGGAACTCATTGAAGAAGGCAAATATAAATAAAAACCAGATATACAATAGAGTAATCAAGGTCAGCCCTCATTTTTTTCTTTTTTATGTAAAAGGGAAAACTGGTAAAAAAAAAAAAGACCCACTGAGGTACTGGTCCCTAAACAAGTTGAATAGACAGTAATTAGTAGGCAACTCCAAAGGATGGTAGTCATCTTTTCAAAATTGAATTATACTTTAAATTTTGCATGAAGAAAGTACGTGTAGTTAGATACATGTAGTTTTAAGAGAAGAAAGAAAGTTGTCTTTAGAGGCCAAGCTGTGATTGCCCCCTTGTGTTCTGAGACACAAAGGGAAACCTTCAGTGAGGTCACAGATGCCTCTAACGGCAAGTTCACAACATCACCTGAACCAGTACTATTATACCTTACTGGGAGTAATTATTGTTTTGGCAGGTGTCTACTGCCTCCTCCTGTGGAGGTTAGGTAACATACACTGGTGGATAAGGAAATCTGATGCATTCACTTAAGAATACCCTAAAGTCCACAAAATATCATTAAGTAAAGAAAAACTGGATGCATGAGTACATGGTTACAAATATTTTATTTATCAATTAATTAAAGAAAATTGAGAAAAAAAATTCTGAACATGGTAGCTGGCTGTGGAGCAAGTGAGCTTACTGTGTGACTGAGAACAATGACATGCCATTGTTTGTCACAACACTGAAGCGTGGGAACACTGCACAGTGGAGACTCAATACTCGAACTTCTTAATAGATGAACTTTTCAATACTTGAACACAAAAGTTTGACTTAATACTTGAAAAAATACCTAGTAGTCAAATGTCCACATACATGGTTGTAAACAAAGGTTCCTGGCCTCTTCCTCCTTCCCTCCACCAGTTGTCTCACCACAGTTATGAGAACATTATCCTGTGTATTGTCTGTAGCTTTTCATTCATAAAGTTACAATGGCACCAAAGAGGCTTATTAGTGGTGAAAATATTTGCTACTCAAACATCTGCAAAAGTGGTTGTAAATAAAGCCCTGACCTCTCCCTCCCTGCAGCCCCCAGTTGTCCAGTTCTGATATCAGTACTACTGGTAGTACTGAAGCTAAAATACTGGTATTCCAGTATACTGGTACACGTTGTTACGTTCACCGGTTAAACTGGTAAGATTGGCATCGGGGAGCCGGTGAACAATAACAATAAAAAAAACACTGCAGGTTCAACTGGTGAGGAAATGCAAAAGGGGGTCACTTTAAAAAGCTATTTTAATAACCCATAATGAAATTGACACATATATAACAAGAAACATGAAACACAGATATATAACATGAAACACAGGAAAATGACATACACATATACATATAACATAGTAATAAATACAACATTAAAGAACCCAACTTAATACCTAACAATAATCCTAATCCTATATGGAGGCAATGTGGAAAACACGGACGAGGGGAAGTGATACTTATGCGGTGTCGCAGTGGTGAAGTGATACTTATGCGGTGTCGCAGTGGTGAAGTGCTGGGTGATGGTTGATCCCACGGTAGACCCAAGAGGCGTTGTGTTCACTGGTTGAGGCTTGGATCTCAACTTGCATTTCAGAAAGCTAAGAGCTGGCTCAATACTTCCGGTTGAGTCGAAAGGGGCCGCGTAAATTCAACTTCGGGACAGTAGCGGGGCTTCATGAAACGGTGACGTGGAAGGTTCACGAGACGGTGACGTGGAAGGGGAGGCGGAGAGGTGGCGAACGAGGTAACAAGCGGAGGAGGTGATGGTAGTAATGTATGTTACGGGCGGGCCGTAACAACGTCTTGTACCATTGCAGTTGTGAGAACAACATTCTCCTGAGTTGTCAGTAATTTTTCATTTAGAAATTTACAATGGTACCAAAGAAGGTTATTAGTGATAAAAATAAGGAACCTAGTGCGAGTGCAAGCGTTAGTGAGCAACAGCCCTCCCCTAGTGGGTTCACAGGAATCACACCAAGGGATGAGTTAAGACAAGTTTTCATGGATGGATGACTCGTCCTCTGATGAATGACCTCCCTCCTTTTCCCACCTTTCTCCCCTCCACTTCCATGTAATCCATTACCACCCTTCACTTACGGTATGTACAAATCAAAATCATAAAGAAATCTACATTGAAATTTTTCTAAACTTATGGTTTTGCTAAACTTAGAACAAATTACCTGATTTATAGGTATTGATAGTCAAACTTTTTGATACTCAAACAGCCACTTGAAACGAATTAAGTTTGAATATTGAGTCACCACTGTATCTGTGATAGGTTTGTGTGTGTGTGTGTGTGTGTATTTACCTAGTTATATTGTACAAGGTTTGAGTGGGACTCAGAGTGTCCTGTCTCCAAGTCTCCATTCATCCAATTTTTCCTTAAAGTTATGCACATTACGTGCTGTAACAACTTCATTATTTCATGCACTGTTCTGTGTGGAAAACAGTATTTTCCAAAATTCTTCACACACTTCCTCAGCCTAATCTTCTGTTCAAGTCTTCTTGTCCTTCCAGCTTCTTCTGTCACTAGCACCAGGTCTTCCTTGTCTATCTTTTCAATGCCATTGACTATCTTATACAAAGTTACTAGGTCCCCTCGTTCTCTTCCATCTTGTAAGGTTGGTAGTCCCATTTCCTTCAGTCGTTCTTCATATGTTAGGTCCTTTAGTTCCAGCACCATCTTTGTCGCAATCTTCTATATCCTTTCTAATCTTCTTATATCCTTTTTAGAGCTCGGAGACCACACCACTGTTACATATTCCAGCTTTGGACGTATCATGCTTGTGATGACTTTTTTATCATACACTTGTCCATGTACATGAGATCCTCATGATTTGACTGTTCGCAGTTTGAATTATTGCCAATTCGAACTCAGTTAATTAATACCAAATCCTCAAGGTTCAACTGACTGACTCGCCAATTCGATATTCATATCTTGCGCGCCACCCACCCGGTCAAATCTGCTGCCACCCCAAATTCACCGCCAGCCCGCCAGGCAGAAGTGTAAACTGATGCTACTCTGTGCATTGCTTCCTCTGCCTCACTCTCGCCCCAGCCGTCGTCCAGGAAGGCCACGCTCCGCCATTCCACCTCCTGCCTCCACGCCGCTTCAACCATGCTGCGCAAAGCCACCTCCAGCCCCAGCTCTAAAAAGCACAATTTCCTGCCTTTCAAAGATAAACTTGAGCTTATAAGAAAGTGTGAGGCAAATATAGGTCATAGTGTCGTTGCAGCGCAAATGGGTGTCCCTAGATCAACAGTATCAATAATTTGGAAGAACAGGGACAAGTACTGTGAGACCGCTGCACCAACAACTTTTTTTTTGCAAGTGTTTTTATTTCCAAAAATGTACTGTACAGCACCCTAATGTGTTTAATAAAAAAAAGTTAGATATGACTAAAGCCTTAATAGTACAGGCAACCCCCGCTTAATGAATGGGGTATGTTCCTATAAAACCATTGGTTGCGTGAATTTTCGTTAAGCGAACCAATTACAGTAAGTCCTCGTTATATGGTAGTTCTTTATCTGGTAAATTCACAGTTACAGTATTTGGAAATTACTACCCTCAGTTCAATATATGGTAAGAAAAATTCACAGATACGTTATCTGCTCATGTCATCTGAGAGGGCCCAGCGCGGGGGAGCAGGAGTGATGACGTCATCCACGCCACACCTCCCCGCCACTGGCAGCACTGACTTTAACTTGACCACCCTTGGAGCCTCTATCTCTTCCCCTCCCCCCCTTTTTTTTAACTGCATTACATATCACTTACATGCATTACTAATTAGATGAATAAATGGAATATTAAAGGGTCTACAGCAAAACCTCAGCTCACAACCATAATTCGTTCCTAAATCCTGTTCGTCACCCAATTTGTTCGTCCCCTGAATAAATTTTTCCCAAAAGAACGTATTGAAATACCATTAATCCATTCCAGACCAAAAAAAAAATCATACTTTTGTCCATAAAACCCATTCAAAATAGACCTTTAATGTATGCATGACATGAACGAAATAATTATAGAAAGCCTAAATTGTTTTTCTCACCTAAATGCTATCAAAATGGTAAAAAAAAATTAATAAAAAAGAAAAGGTTATTTACTGAAGAGACTGGACGTTGATGGCATGATGGAATGGAGGAGAGGAGGATGGGGAGGAAGACAACACAAGATCCGAGAAGACAGTCATGAGAGAGGACTTTGGATGTGCGCAGCGTGCCAGAGCTACACAACAGCTGTGTAGCGGCACAAGTCAGTGCCGCTATGTGGGGCCCCATTATAGTGAACATCGGCGTGGGAAAAATGGAAAGATTGCCAGTCTTCGTCTCTGCCTTTGGAAGACCCTTGCCTGCTGGGGATTGACTTCCTCACGCGTGTGGGAGCAAGTTTGGACTTCCAAGAAGGGAAGTTAAAGGTACGTGGCCAGGAAGTTCCTTTGATCCTCAGAGGTGATGCTCAGTGTGAGAGGAGCGGGCAGTAGGGCGGTGTTCCTTGCCAGGCGAGCGAGGAAACAGCTGCGATGGATGTGCCACAATCTGCAGTACCTGGACATGGCCAGGATGATGATGACAGCAATGCTGAGAGCCACCAGAGCAGCGAGGATAACGCCGAAGAAGCTATGGTAGAGCGCGCCGGTAACATCACCATGCCCAGGAAAAACAGAAGAAAATCGTGGTGGCACGAAGATTATGTTATGTAATATTTTTCGTATGTTCCTGTTTCTATTTTCTTTTGTGCTTATATTTTGTTTTGTTATTGTGTGATAGCCGGGTTAGCTATCACACAAACGGCTCACCTGCCAGCGAGCCGTCAAGCCGTTTAACCGCATTCGTCCCCTGGGTCAATATATTGACAAATTTTTTTGGTCATCTCCCGAATTGTTCGTCCCTAGAGACGTTCATCAAGTGAGGTTTTACTGTACTGTAAGCACAAATATATTCATAATAATTATGGCAAACATTTAAAGCCTACTACCAGTGGTAAACCATGCAGCAACTGATAAAGGGCACAGATGGGCCTGGCAACCCCACTATCAGAAAATGGTGGAAGTTGTATAACATCAAGCACGCCTAAGAAAACATCAAGTCATCCTGAGACGAAGTGAAGACGTCTACCATGAACTTGGCATGGAATAAAGTATGGCCAGAATGTGTGCATCACTTCCCAGGCTTTGCTGAAGACAACATCGGTGCGATAAGAAATGAGATAGTAAATCTGTGCCATAGGGCTGGCTTCGATGAAGATGATGATGATGATGTTCAAGATCTTTTGGAAAGCTATGCTGAACCTCTCTCAAATGATGAGCTTATAGAGCTAGACAAGGCATCACAGGAGGCAGAAAAAAGAGGGAGACGAGAAAGAAGAATCTGTGCGTGGCCTGGACATCAAAACTCTTAGAGAATGTCTCGGTGGTATCAAAAAAGCTCTGGAAACCCTGAAGGAATGTGACCCAAATCCTGCCAGGAGTAACAGAGTGGCTCATGATGTAGAGAAAATTGTCAAGATTTATCAAGAAATCTATGATGAAAAGACAAGAAAAACCAAACAGTCCTCCATCTACTCGGTCTTCAAGCCAGTTCGACATGCCGTCCCTGTCACACCTGCCAACCCTGCCACAGCTGGCCCTTCCACATCCGCTGCCGACGGTTCTACAGCTGGCCCTTCCTCCATATCCTCTTTCTTCAAACCATTGAAACGTGCCGACCATGCTACAGCTGGCCCTTCCACATCTGCTTCCAACAATGCCAAAGACGATGTCTTATCCTTGTCTGCCCACTCAGCGGAAGATAAGTAAGGGCTGAAATCCCTACTGTCCCTTAGCCTTGGGAGGGACATCATCTGATAGAATACAGTAATACAGTAATACTCTGTTTAACGAACAGGATAGGGGGTGTCAAAGCTGTTCATAGAGCGAAAATTCGTTAAGCAGACGTAATTTTCCCAAAGGAAATAATGGAAATAGGGAGGATGTGTTCTGGGCTGGTCCCCAACATACCACATGGAAAAAAAAAAAATATATATATATATATATATATATATACGTTTAGCAGCATATTGGGCCACCAGTGTACCACTACTTTTATGACGTCATATGAGTCATTGGAAGTTAGAGGAGCTATGGACAAATTCTCTCACATTCTCGCATTTATGTTCACAAAACAACATTTCTATTAGTTTTTTACAAACCTTGCCCCCAAGAAAGGATTGTTTTGTAATGCATAAAGTGAAATCTTACATGGAATACCAAAAAAATAAAGCAGAGATGAGATCAGCCACAGACGAAGCGGGAGACTTGCTGCCACTCGGCCGCTTCTTCTTCTTCTTGTGACCCTTTTACCTTGGCGTGTTGTCTTTCCCCATGGTATTTGTTTCCACTCCTCTATTGCCTGTTATAATGGATATCATATCTTAGCATTCATATACGCTCATGCCATGAGGATAACCTGGACTCGGTGGCACTGAGTAATAGTGAATTATTAATGAAATACTGCAGTATTTCATTAATAATTCACTATTACTTAGTGCCACAGATGAAACATTAATAATTCACTATTACTCAGTGCCACGGAGTCCATTCTAGTGGAACTTTCCTTTCATTTATTGAACTTGTAATTATCTCCCAAATTGGATCCATTCTTTTCACATCCAGCCTGATACATCATCTGGCCCCATTGCTTTTCTGACATCCAACTTATCCAATAATCTTCCAATATCCTCCTTGTGCACTGCAATTTCCTGTAATCCTTGGCAATGCAATGTCCTATTAGGTTCTGTGAAATCTTCTGCAGTGAACACTGTTCTGAAGCTCTCATTCATTACTTCACACATTTCCTTCTATGTTTAGTATGTCTTCCTTCCTTTAATCATTTTTTCTATTGTTTCCTTGTTCTTTGTTTTGCCATTTATAAACTTGTAGAAAAGTTTGGGTTCATCTTTGCTTTTATTCACCACATCTTCCTCAAAGTTTTTTTCTTCCTCTCTCTTTACTCTAATATATTCATTTCTTGCATCCTTGTACTTTTTGTGTCTGTTATAGTCATTTCACTGTTTTATGAGTTTCTTCTAAGCTTTATCTTTTGCCTTTATAGCTTCTATGCATCTAGTATTGTACTAAGTGTGTATTTCTTTTATTAACTCTATAAAAAGGTATATATTTTTTACTCCTTCATTATATTTCATGTTCCCCTTGTATTGTCTTTCCATACATAATGTTTCTCCACTCAATATCAGCAAAAAAGATCCTTAATTTAAAAAAAAATCTGCTCTTGCATAATTTAATCTCTCATCTTTGTAGTCATCTCTGTAACTTATCCCATCCTCCTCCTGTATTTGCTTCTCTAATGTCACATGATCACTTCTTCCTATTGGACTAAGCTATTGTATGATTGGAGGGGGCTCTGGTTTCTTTGTGAATACTAGGTCAAGCAATGATGGTTCTTCTTCCCCCCTGTACCTTGTTGACTCCTCTATCCACTGATCCACTGTATAAATCACAGTCATCTGTAACACCTCCTTGTTCCACTGTCCAGTATTATCCATTACTTCTATCTCTCTCCAGTTTACTTTTTCACAATTAAAGTCTCCAACTAAAAGTATTCTTATCATGTTATTTAGGCACTTAACCACCTCTCTTTGCATATCTTTATGGTCTTCAGTTCCCCATGTATTTGTCTCAGGAGGAACATATGTAACTATGATTTTTCTCTTCAATTCCTGTTTTGATTACTCCAATTACTTCCACTTTGTCCTCACCATATTGTACATCCTCCACACATATTATCATGAACCATTATTAGTACTCCTCCTCCCCCTTTATCCTTCATGTCACTCCTCCAGCTATTATATCCCTCCTCTTTAAAGTTAACATGGGTATCCTGTCTTAGTTTTGTTTCAATGATGCACATAGTGGATAAGGTGGTGAGCGTGGGATCGGGCAGACATCCACGTGTAAGTTCGAATCCCACCACGTACAGCCTTAAAACACTTTGCCATTTGTCGAGTGGTTTAAAGTTACATACAAAAGTTGAGATCCAAGCCTCAACCAGTGAACACAACGCCTCTTGGGTCTACCGTGGGATCAACCATCACCCAGCATTTCACCAATGCGACACCGCATAAGTATCACTTCCCCTCGTCCGTGTTTTCCACATTGCCTCTATATAGGATTAGGATTATTGTTAGGTATTAAGTTGGGTTCTTTATTGTTGTATTTATTACTGTGTTATATGTATATGTGTATGTCATTTTCCTGTGTTTCATGTTATATATCTGTGTTTCATGTTTCTTGTTATATATGTGTCAATTTCATTATGGGTTATTAAAATAGCTTTTTAAAGTGACCCCCTTTTGCATTTCCTCACCAGTTGAACCTGCAGTGTTTTTTTTTATTGTTATTGTTCACTGGCTCTCCAATGCCAATCTTATCATGATACCCAGGTTCTAGGTGGTTACACTCAAGATGAGCTTGGGCGGTGATATGGGCCCTAATATGGGTACCACTATAAATAAAATTGCCTGCGCCACTAATGGGCGGAAGCTGAACAGCGCTTCCAATACACTCTTCAAGTGTGCCTACAGGCGCTATAGGCCTTACTGTAAAAAAAAAAAAAAAAAAAAAAATTACATTCAGCTTTTACTCTTTCAAATAATCCCTAACCTCTAACATGTTGGATAACAACCCATCCATATTAGTGTAAGTCAATCTTAATTTCTTGCCTCCTCCACAAACTCTTTCTTCCATAGGTACCACTTCTTAAGTCTCATATCTAAAACCCTCCAATACAAATTCTTTTTCTCGATCTCTGTCCTTTTCTTGTTTTGTTTCCTTAGCTTATTAGCACTTTCCCCTTTTCCCTCTCCTCTAGGCTCATATCTCTTTTTATCCATATATCTTTGTGTTCAGTATCATCTGCCAGCTTCCCTTTCCTAGCTATAATTTCCTCTACTGCCACCTGGGATCTTATTCTCACTTTCACTGGTCTCCTACCCCCTTCACTGTATCTTCCTAACCTGATTACTTCCTCCACCTCCTGGTCCAGTTCTTGTATGCTGTCTTGAACTTGTTTGATAATAGTTTTGGCCAATTCTCTCTCCTAACATTTTCTCATGAACTCGTTTGGATTTTTTTTCCTTCATCCCAAAAATCATGAAACTTTTCATCTTATCTGCTATATCTTGCACAAGATCTTCTTTCTCTTTAATTACTTGTATTACAGCAACTTTTGAGTTTTCCTGAATTTGTTTCTTTACTACCACGGAAAATTTAACTTTTTCCTCTTCCTGTTTTTGCTTCCATGCTTTTTGTAGTTATTTCAGCTTGTTTTCCCCCAGTCCACCTTCTGCCCTGTCCACAAACCCATCCTGTACTTTTACTTGTAAGCTCCTTAGGGAATTTTCGTAGTCTTGACATGTGGCTTTTAGTACATCATTTTGTTTCTTTATTTTTTGTATCTCCTCCTTTAATCCCTGATTGATTGCACTGACCTTCTCACATTCTACTAATCTCAATTTCAGCTCTGTGTTTTCCATTGTCAGTCTGTCCTACTTGTCCATTGAACTCGACATCACTTCCTTCATGTACCTTAACTCTCTTTCTACGTTGATCAACCTCCTCATACTACCTCTTTCATCTCTAAATCCAGAAAAATCCTTGTCCATAATATCCTCAGTCAGTTTCCTTAGTCCAACAGGTGTTTCAATGTACCGCTGGTTTTCACAAGACAGCGTATGTTTTGATTCTGTCATATGTCTTCAGCACTACTCTGTTCCATCTCTCCTTTTTTTTTTTTTTTTTTTGGTCTATATGATCCAAAACTTATGGCCCCCTCCCCCCTTGTACACATGTCTAGGTCAGGCTCCAACTCCTGTTGTAGCTTTTCCCTGCGAGTTGCTCTGAGACATCTTGTTGGCACAGTGTCTCGTGTGTGTGTGTGTGTGTGTGTGTTTTAAAATTTGTGGTTGCCAGGAATCTAAGTAAAGATAAATCTGTGAAAACTGAAACTGTAGTTAATGAGGGAGGGATGACTGTATAGTTCATAGAGAATGAATACAAAACACAGATAACATTGAAAAAATATATTGAAAATATTAATGAGAAATGTTTGGCAAAGCAACACATGATCACTGCAGCTATTTAGTTAAAACATGGTGCCAAGGATTTTCATAAGTTTTCCAGGAGCCTAAAAGAGGTTGAAAATAAAATACAATGGTACAGTATGGTATATTAAGAGACTATATGAGCAGAGAAGCACTTACCAAAAAGAGGTCTTAATACAAGTAATTTGAAAGTAAAGTGATTAAATCAAGAATCAATCAGCAATGGTGGCAAAAAACACATACAGTAGTAGCTAATATAAGAATATTTTTCAGCAGAGAGAATCAAGCAAATCAACCAAATAGCTTTACAATCATTGATTCTAAAAGAAAAATTAATTTTAACTCATAATATGCATATTGTTTGTATATAACAAGCTATTTCTTGTACAATAAAGGTACCAAATACACTTAAAATGAATAATTCCTAACATGTTCTGTTCCACACACACACCCATACTTACACATGAGGCTCATTTGGAGAGTTCAGATCTGCAACACACACTGTACATATTGGAATGCGATGGCGGTAGCTGTCCTGCCTTGTGGTCATTCGTGTGAAGGCCACCACACTCTTGGAGGAGACAGCACATGCACCTCCATCACTGTATAGCCTGAGGGAGGTAAAGATGAATTTTCAACATACACTGTAAATAACTGGAGACATAAAATTTAATTGTTTATGTGGCACTTTTATTTATGAGACATACATTCCCTTCTATTACCAGCAGCAAAGAATAGTACAATTGTATGAATAAGAAAGATGGGTAGAAAAGTACAACTGTGACAGAGAAGGCCACATCAGGCAAAGGAAGAGGATAAGATGTGATGCAGGCATTGTAGTCCCTTGCCCTCTTTCTAGTCCCAGCTTGTAAACGAGGCAGACCACTCTGCTCCTACCTTCTATGCTACTCCATGTGATCCACCCAGTGCTCACAGCCCTCCAGCAGATATGTAAACAATGGTAAGTGACAGTGAAACCAGGCAGATGTACATGGAGAGTGACAAACCTTCTCCTACCCAGGCATTTCTACTAGCAACTGCCGTGGCTTGAAGATAGCACTAACTAGTCACAGCAGCAGCTACCACAGTCACCAATTTCCTCCTGAGTACCCATCCTTAATCATCATTACCACCACCACCTGAGGCCTCTTGATGCCTCTCTGCTGGGATGACATGTCATCTCCTTGAGGGGCACTAGGCCACTGTCACAGCCTCCATTGCATTCTTTCTCACACCAGGATTCACAGCCAAGCACCCCCAGCTTCCTGTGATAGGTTAATTAAGCATTGTTCCTAGAGATGTACCGATGCATCAGTATCGGTATCGGAATTGGCGGTATCGGCCCATTTTTTGGGTATCGGTATCGGCTTATTTTATGCTGATACTTCCGATACCTAAAAGGAATTTACTACTTAGTGATATATTCAATATAAGATATTAATGATACCAAATTAATATAATATGGCGTATTAAGTTTCCGTGGTGATTACCGTGTGTCATAGAATACTGTTTTCTGTGGTAATAAGCCACAACCTCTAAATTGGACGTGTAGGAAACGTGTATAGGCTGAACTCCGGCATCCTGTCACATCGTCGGTCATGAGTCACCACGCATTCTCACTGTCTCTCAGTCAGACGCTGCTCCTCCACCCACACAAAGTTCACACAGGTGAAAAGCTTATGTTTTTGAACTATAATCTAAGAATGTCAAACTTCAGATATTGAGAATCCAACAAAATGATTTGGTGTATATATATATATATATATATATATATATATATATATATATATATATATATATATATATATATATATATATATTAGGGTGACATTTAAATTCGAATTTTCGATTTTCTACTGGGACGGGCGGCCAAATTGTGAGGTTCCGACCAGAAGCAACGTGTGTAAAATATTTTTTTAAAATATTAATATCAAGAGGTCGCTCAAGGAGGTCAAAGTTTGGAATAATTGTGTCAAAATCCTTATTTTTGCAAATATCGTTCAAAGTGTGTGATGTTGAGAGAATCTAATGCAAGATTCAAATATGATAGTATTCCAGATAATATTGCATATTGTATAATATACCTTCTATAATAATTGTTAATTCAAACATCAAACCTGGCACGAACATAATAACTCGTATAAAACGCGTAGTAAGTCGCGACGGTACACGTTCAATTCTTGTATGTTTTGGGGCAGTGTTGAGTGACAAGTGTGCCCTGCTGTGCAGCTGTTGTTCAGTCAGCTACACGCGTCACTGCGGGGCGGTTGTTGCACAGCGTGCGCTCCACTGCCTTAGCCTACTGTTTTCTTTTCACCGTGGCAATGGCATCTACAAGATCTAAGACCGAGGTTTATTTACTTGGCTCGTTGGAGCACTCCATCACTGGAACTAAGCTGCCGTCAAAGAAGCAGGTGCTGCAGGTGTTCCTATATCACCATCTGCAACAGAGAAAGACCAAGAACGACGCAGCAGTGGATACTATGGCAGTGGTGGAAGAATTCTGGAAGCGCGCTCGAATTCCTATGCAGAAGCCGCAGCGAGCAAGAGAAAATATCATCCGTTTGTATGAGAAATGGGTGGCACTGAAAAAGAACAAGAACAGAGCAACAGCGACCCAAAAGGCGAATGAGCGAAAGTTCGTCGACTCGCCGAAAATCTTTTCGACATTGCTCACGCAAATGCGATGTCGATGATCACGCTGGAAGAAGATCGGGAGTTTTGAAGGCTCAGAGGGAGGAAGGAAGGCGAGGGTCGATGATTTCAAGGGACATGTCCCTGGCAAAGCAAGAGTCTCGACGCAAGAAACGAAAAGAAGAGGAGCAACGCCGTGTGACAAAGGCTCTTCAAGAGCAAGAGAAGGTGGATGAAACGGCCGAACTTTCATCGAGCTCAAGTTCAACGTGCTCCCCAAAACGACCATTTGATGAAGGCGCTGGTCCATCTGCGTCCCAGATGCCCCCGTCTAAGCGTCCGCGATCGTCGAAGAAGGTACTGGACAGTCACTTGTCTGCCGCATTGGATCGGACCTTGACTTCCGACCGTGACGCAGTTCACCTCGTCAGTGCTGCTGCTCGAAGCCTCGGACACGATCCCAACCAACTCGTGATAAATCGTGAGTCCTTCCGACGGGATCGGCGAAAATTCCGCGCTGTAGCGGCTGCGGAGATCAAGAAATCCTTCAAGCCGTCCGTTCCGCTCACTGTTCATTGGGATGGTAAGATCATCCCCACAGCGGATGGAGGCCCAGCCGTCGACCGTCTTCCAGTACTGGTTTCCGGAGACGGAGTGGAAAAGCTCCTCGCCGTGCCTAGTCTCCCCAATGGAACCGGACAGGCCGCTGCTCACGCCATTATAACAACACTCGAAGATTGGGGAGTTGAGAATCGGGTGGTTGCTCTCTCCTTTGACACCACCGCTTCTAACACTGGTTTGGCAGCAGGGGCATGTTCCATTGTAGAGCAACGACTAGGGCGTGATGTCCTCCACCTTGCCTGTCGCCACCACATTTACGAATTAATCTGTGAGAAGGCGTTCTTCACTTGCTTTGGACCCTCTAGCGGTCCTGAAATTCAACTTTTCAAAAGGTTCAAAGGAAAGTGGGAATACTTGGACAGGACGACACCGAAGGCAATGGAGATGGACAAAATGTCACAAAACCTCCGTGAGCGACGTGATGATCTGTTGGTGGAGTTTCAGCGCCTCCTCGACGGGCAGCACCCACGAGACGATTACCGTGAGTTACTTGAACTTTCAATCATCGTCCTTGGTGGCCAGCCGAAGCGAGGCATCCGTATCACCCGCCCTGGTGCTCTACATCGTTCACGATGGATGGCAAAAATCATTTATGCGGTGAAGGTGTTCTTGTTCCGTGACCAAGATAAATTCCAGCTAACACGAGCGGAGCTTTCAAGGATCAAGCGGTTCGTAGAGTTCAGCGTCTCCACCTATGTGGCCCCCTGGTACAAGGCTCCATGCCCAACGTCAGCTCCGGCTCAGGACCTAGCCCTACTGAAAAGCCTGCTGGCCTACCCGGATACGGATGTGGCAAAGCCACATCTGCGACATTGGGGCGCCACATGTGGTATTTAAGTGAGCGGTTGGTAGCTCTGGCGTTCTTCGACGACAACGTTAGCCTAGCGACAAAACGAGATATGGTGAAGGCCTCCAAGGAGCAAGAAGGTTCAGAGGACCCTCCACGTCGAGCCACAGTTGACACCAGAGAAGCCACCTTCACCAATAAGACTATCGCGGACTTCGTGACAACAGGATCAATGAAGCTGTTGCAGCTCATGAGCATCGATATGACCTTTCTCGCCAGTGACCCTGCTGCCTGGAACAAGGATCCGCCTACTTGGATGCCCAACGCCGCATCAGAGCCCTTCGAGTTGTCAACGACTTGCGGAGCGGAGTTGCTATGATGCAGACATATAACTTGGCCCTAACCAAGGATGAAGGACAAAAGCAGTATCTGTTACAAGTTGTAGAGGCGCACGAAGGTCCTTCCCTACCGTCAGCAGGTCTTATGAGACCCAAACTAGGCGACAATGAGTGGGAGATTGACGCCCATGACACCCCCGCCCTTTGAGCGGCTAATACTCATTACACAGAATGAGGGGGACCTAGAAAGGAATGACCTTCAAGCTCGAACAATTGGTACTGAACATAGAACAATCGCCATATCCTAATATTTAAACACGATAACTGAACACGAAACATATTTAACAAATATACGGGGAAAAAAATCAGAATAAATATCACAATTTTACACCTCACTGAGCGACCTCTAAATATCAATATTTTTAAAAAATATTTAATGCACGTCATTTTTGGTCGAAACCTCACAATTCGGCCGCCCGTCCCAGTAGAAATTCTAAAAAAAAATTTTTACACTAAAATAAGTGTCACCCTAATATATATATATATATATATATATATATATATATATATATATATATATATATATATATATATATATATATATATATATATATATATATATATATATATATATATATATATATATATATATATATATATATATATATATATATATATATATATATATATACATAGTTAGGCATTTTGCACTATTGTAAATAACAGCATATTCTTATTTGATTTATAATTAACAATGCTAGTGCTAGCCTTTTCCAAGATATACTGGAATAGGTGGAAGCTCGAATTATATATGTATATTAATTTTAATGCAAGTTTAATTTTTTGGGTTACTTGTGTTAACCTAAGGATGTAAAAATTCCATAACTAAGAAAGTAACGATTCTGTTTTGTAATCATGTGCATTGTGTATAATTTGTTGCATATTAATTATTTAAGATCATAGCAATACACTAGAAATTTAGAATAAACTAAACTTTTTTCTATTTAATTGAAAAGATTAGGTGAAAGCTCATTTTTCTGAATTGGTCTACTAATGTCTAATGAATTAATATCACAGGATGTCAGATTTAATTAAAGAGAAACATACACAACAAAATGAGTTTCTTTTGCTAATATTTTGTGTCTGTTTTACAATTTTAATAATTTTAAAAATATTTTTGATCGCCAAAATATCGTCAATAAAATTAATAATGAAAATTCAAAATGCACAAGACCAAATGGTCGCTAAAGGAGTAAGAAGTAAGAATCTAAAATAACTGACAAGAATCAGAAGACTGAGAAGATATTCATTCCAATTACTGAGTAATTGGAATGAATGGCAGTGTGCTGGGACCAGTATTATTTAGTGTTTATGCTATAGAATTGTCTTTCATTTTGGAGGAATTTGATGTAACCTTCGCTCTCTATGCTGATGATACTCAGTTTTACTTAACAGTTAACAATATTTTAGATACAGAAAATACATTGACAAGAGTTATGGCTCTTATTAAGGGATGGATGAATAAAAAACAGTTGAAATTAAATGTAGAGAAAACTGAATGTTTGTTTATTGGAAAAAAGAGTGGCCTTAGGAGGTTTAATGAAGTGCAAAGTTTACATGTAAATGGTACAAATATTTATTTATCTGAGAGGGTTAAGGATTTGGGAGTCATAGTTGATAAGTATTTAAGCTTAAATGATCAAATAAATGAGGCTGTGAGAGTGGCAAGGTATAATCTGAGGAACATTGCTTTCATAAGGAGATATTTGGATGAATATTCTGTCAAGTCTCTGATTCATAATCATGTAATAGCCAAGCTGGACTACTGCAACTCCTTGTATTATAACCTGCCAAATTATCAATTAAGAAAATTACAACTGACAATGAATAGGGCTGCCAGAATGATAAAATATGTTTCACCTCGTGACAGAATAACACCTGTACTCATTGAGTTGCATTGGTTACCGATAAAGGCTCGTATTGCTTATAAAATTTGTGTGTTAACTTATCAAGTCATGACTACTGGAAAACCTGTTTATTTAAGAAAGTTATTGCATCCATTTGAGGTTAGGACAAGTGTTGAAATGAGGCATGCAGCAGATGAGTACAAGCTAAATGAGCCAAGATGTAACTCAGATACAGGTTTCAGAGCCTTTCAAGTGTGTGCTCCAAGATTGTATAATAGGCTTCCAGTGCAGGTCAAGGCAAGCAATAGCATTGAACTTTTTAAGAAAAGACTAAAGACATATTTATTCAGGGATGCCTATGATATGTCAGATATGACTGTCACTCAACATTATACTGTGTAAGATTTTAATGTGCAATTTTTATGTTTTGATTACTTAAACTACATTACATGTATAGCTAGATTTTATCGTGTGTGTGTGTGTGTGTGTGTGTGTGTATGTGTGTGTGTGTGTGTGTGTGTGTGTGATCAGTTTTTACAATATTTTATATAGTACTCTGCTAGGTATTGTTCATATTTGTATTTTATATTTAATTACTATAGAATAGAGGCTCTGCAGAGCACCACTAGTTGGTGGAGCAGGGGCTGAATGTAATTACAAAGAATAAAGAAAGAATAAAGAATAATTTACCTATGCAAATGGCTTCAAAAAGCTTCTAGAATTGCTCCTATTTCACAAACGTTCTCAGAAGGACTTACAGCATCCCCCAAAACAAAGCCTCCCATCTGGTAATGCTCACTGTCCACCAACTCATCCTGGTGTCCAGTGCAGTAATCACTATAAGTAGTAGTATCGGTATCGGTGGTATCGGTATCGGTATCGGAATCGGCCAAAATTTTGGTATCGGTACATCTCTAATTGTTCCATCTGTTCCAGGTCACCATCCATAAGGGGGAGAAATAATTAGGTACTGCCATCCCTCTTTGCCTGAGTGCTTAAGATTTTCTACCCAATCAAAATCTATTTATTTACCTATTTTTGTACTTATTTTTTGTTAAGTAAACTAGCAAGATCACTTGCTCGAATTTTTCTCATCACTTCCTCCAACTTTGGCTGTAAACTACTGAATTACTTGTTTGGTTGCTTTTTTGTTAGCCACTCATCATTATCTAAATAATAATTTTGACAATTCCTAATATGTGACAGGGTAAGCCACCACACTGTCATTGATGGCAATAAATATTAAATCCATTGGATAATATGGAGTTGCAAAATATCTTACAGTACATATCAACCTGGGAAAGCCTGTTAAAGCAATAAAAAAAAAGTAAAAAAATTGGTAAATATCAAGAAGAGTCATGCATCCTTGCCATTCTTGTTGTGATGGTTACTACATTTTTTATTTTGATCTTGCTGCTAGTGTCCTTACTTAACTAAACCTTACCTACATGAAACATCTTGTTTGGTTATATTGGGATATTTGTAGCAAAATGAAACTCAGGAAGACAGCTGCCACCACTTGATGTTACAGGTGACTCGGGACTGCTCCTGAGTCAGGCCTTTGTAACAGCCACAACAAAAACAGTAAAGCTATGTGCCTCTTCTTAATCTTTTACCAAAATTTTACTTTTTTTCCTCTCTCTCTTTTTGCTTCAATCAATTTTTGGAAGTTGACATATTTTGCATGATTTTCTGTGACTTTATTTTATCTGATGAGCAAGTTTTAACTTTGGGAGAAGATAAGGTTATCTATTTATTTCCTAATTCATGAAGAATTGCAACAGTTCTACTATATGAAAGAAAGTACCACCTAATCTTATTGACAATATAATGTGAAACAAGGTTGGTATATATTGCTCTGAAAGTAGGTTGAGTAAAATTCTTAAAATCACTAGCATTGCTAACCTAATCTCGCCAGTCATAACATGGTTTCTCAAAATTTGCAAATTGTTTCTTATGTTAACAGCAATATTTAAGGATTCACTAGTTTTTTGGGAATGAGGTTATGCACTACCATGTAAAAGCTGGAAAGTGATGTACCTGTGTCTGTAATAGACCGATGAGCAGAGGCACATCTCTGAGTGCATATGTCACACCTGTTGCTTAAGCATGAAAATAATCACAGTGATTGGTTTATTATTTTTAGAATTCATCTACTTGTCAATAGAAAAATACAGAACAGATCAAGTCAATCAGAGTGTTTCATGTCATCCTGTGGAGAGAAATGACTAATTTTGAAATAACTGAATTAGTCAGAGGAAGATGTTTGTTTGCAGTGGGTGTCACCTTAATTATTTTTATTACACTGCCAGATTTTACTACGAAAACAAGACAACTTCATATGAGTTTTATAGCATTGCCAATTATGGTAGGTTAGGCTAGTTTCCTTTGGTTAGATTAGTTCAATTGGGTTAAGTTTTTCTAGTCTGAGGAAGATGCACATCAATTATGCATGTTGCCTTGACTAGGTTACATAAGTTAAGCTAGGTTTGGTAAGCAGTTAGGTTAAATTGAACCTCGCCAGGGGTGAGCAGCTAGTGGCAGCGAGATGACAAAATTATTTTCTTCTTTGCATCAATTTTTTTTTCCCTTCTGATAGCAAAACAGTACTTTCTGAAGGGATAGGGTTCAGGGTGTCTCATCACTCCACTGATGTCAGAAGTCGTTTCTTTTCATTATGGGTCATCAGTACTGATATAGTTGTGTCTGCTCAATCTCTCCAGTCCTTCAAACATTTGGTTGAACAATTCCTGGGTCATCGTCTTTATGATTTTTGTTAACTAGATCTTTATGGAGTTATGTTCTGCATCTAAAACTACATAGCCAACTGTCCTATAGTCCTCCAGCAATATATTTCTAATTTTGGTTGGATGATGCAGAAGTGACTGATGGGGGATCAAGACCCTCATCTTGGTAAGGGTTGGGTGGAGCTGGTTGAAAATTAAAAAGTAATGAATAGCTATGAAAACGTGCTGATTAATGTAAACAGACCAAAAACTACCAGAAAATAACTTTCGCCTCGAATTGAGACTGACGACAGTAAAAAGATTACAGAAATCATTTTCACTGTGTGGTAAGAGGAGAAAGATACTTGGAAGATTGTTTTGAAGACATCAGCAAGACAATGGTACGAGGAAGTAAATGGAACTCGAGTCGAGTCATATAATACAGAGTTTGCTGATCAAGATTCAGTTAACAATGCCACAACACATCCTGATATACATCATAATGTATAATGTTTTTTCCTCAACTTACGAGGTTTGCTGAGTATCATCGAGGGAGCGTTTCTCGGACACTGAATAGAACAGCTCCATGGTTCCATACGATGTTTTCCGCCTTCCACTATTATAACCTCCACCTTCTCTAGTCTGTTATGTTCTTTGCACTCATGTCATGAAGTACATTTCAGGCAAACCTAGTACTCTCTCAGTGATGCGACTCATACAAGAAGTACCACAGAGATCTGACACACGCCGCCCTGGCTGTGTTTACTTCTTGGTAGTGTTTAGTGTTTACTGTTTACATTCTACGTCCGACTCCGAGCCGAGCGTCGGCTGGGCGGTCCAGACAGCCCCACCGGAGCCGAAATGTTTCCTGTGTGCCGCGTGCGTCACGTCAACGCCAAGCGCGGGAACTTTAGTCAAAACTGAGCTCTTGGAAGACTACAAATGGCAAGCTATATATCAAAACATTGTCTGTCATTCCCTTATGCATAAATTTATCTTCCTTTATCGATTCGGCACTAACTTTAATTAAAAAATAATCAGAATACCTGGAACTATATAACGATGAAAAATATCAGGAAGTGAAAGTGCAACACAAGGTCGCTGTTATTACAAATCAGACATGTACTGAAGGATTGAGGTGCTGCTGTGTTTCATAGTTTTTCGCATATAAAATTTTAACAAAATCTGGGAAAATGATATAATGATTGTTGATTCCTTTGAAATAATAGGACGGGATATGAAGGAGGGGCGGGCGTAACCAGCTTCAGATATTTGTTTTTATTTTGCTAATTTCTGAGACATTTTAAAACCATATACACTACATGTAAAGGCACATTATAAGCCACTGCTACTTGAAATTTAAGTCTCATACTTTTTTTGTTTTTTCTTTTGTTCTGAACATTGTAGGCTACTGTATAGTCTAACTACTGTTTATCAATATACTGATAAAACAATGATATTGGACAACTTACCGAGAGAAAAAAAAATAGCAACAGCATTACCTAATAGTAACACACACACACACACACACACACACACACACACACACACCACGTAGTGTAGTGGCTAGCACGCTCGACTCACAATCGAGAGGTCTGGGTTGAGAGTCCCGGCCTCTTAATGTGTACCCCCTATTCACCTAGCAGTAAATAGGTACGGGATGAAACTCGAGGGGTTGTGGCCTTGCTTTCCCGGTGTGTGGAGTGTGTTGTGGTTTGTCTCAGTCCTACCCGAAGATCGGTCCATGAGCTCTGAGCTCGCTCCGTAATGGGGAAGACTGGCTGGGTGACCAGCAGACGACCGTGGTGAATTACACACACGCTCGACTCACAATCGAGAGGGCCGGGTTCGAGTCCCGGCGCGGCGAGGCAAATGGGCAAGCCTCTTAATGTGTAGCCCCTGTTCACCTAGCAGTAAATAAGTACGGGATGTAACTCGAGGGGTTGTGGCCTCGCTTTCCCGGTGTGTGGAGTGTGTTGTGGTCTCAGCCCTACCCGAAGATCGGTCTATGAGCTCTGAGCTCGCTCCGTAATGGAGAATACTGGCTGGGTGACCAGCAGACGACCGAGGTGAATTACACACACATACACACTCACACACACACACCGCGTAGTGTAGTGGTTACTGGTTAGCACGCTCGGCTCACAATCGAGAGGGTCCGGGTTCGAGTCCCGGAGGCGGCGAGGCAAATGGGCAAGCCTCTTAATGTGTAGCCCCTGTTCACCAAGCAGTAAATAGGTACGGGATGTAACTCGAGGGGTTGTGGCCTCGCTTTCCCGGTGTGTGGAGTGTGTTGTGATCTCAGTCCTACCTGAGATCGGTCTATGAGCTCTGAGCTCGCTCCATAATGGGGAAGACTGGCTGGGTGACCAGCAGACGACCGTGGTGAATTACACACACACACACACACACACACACACAATGAACTGGCAGCAGCAGTAAGAGAAAAGAATAATGAAAGGTCAGAAGAGGAAAAAAAGGCATTTTTTGGAGAATTCTAGGAGTCAGGATAAGGAAATGGTATATAAACGAGAAGGAAGAGAAAAAAGTGGAACAAGTTTAACTAAAAATGATAAAGGCAAAAGACTAAAAATGATGTATACGAACATAGACGGGGTTTTATCAAGTAAACTAGAATTAAGAGATTACATAAATAAAGAAAATCCAGATATTGTATGCCTGGCTGAAACAAAACTAAATGAGGCAATCAAAATAGACTTGGATAATAGGTATAATGTATGGAGAAGAGACAGAGTGGGTAAAGGAGGAGGAGTCATGATTATGTTAAGGAAGGAGATAGTGATAAACCAAGTGGAATGTGGGGAAGGAAAAGCAGAAGTATTGTATGTTAAGATGCATATTAATAAAAAAGAGTTAACAATCATTGTAACATATGTGCCACCAAAACAAATTCATGGACCAATCAAGAATATAAAGACATGATAGATGACACAATAAGGAGTCTAACGAGAATTGTTAAAGAAAGGAAAAAAGTTATATTAGTAGGAGATTTCAACTGTAAAGAAGTGGACTGGGAAAATTATGAAAGTGGTATGGGGGAAGAAGCCTGGGAGAAAGATTCTTGAACCTAATGATAGACAATATGATGGACCAGAGAGTAAAGGAATGCACAAGATTCAGAGGAAACGACGAGCCGGCGAGATTGGACCTAGTTTTTACAAGGGGTATACAAATGAATGATGATATAAGATATAAGTGCCCATTGGGAAAGAGTGACCATGTAATATTAGAAATAGATATAGAAGAGGGAAAGGAAGATAGAGACGATTCATACAAAGGAGACCGATTAAATTACAGAAAGGCTGATATTGAGAATCTCAAGAACTATTTTAAAACGTAAACTGGGAGGAGATGGAAAACTCAGAGACGATGCAAGAGAAATATAACTTATTTTTGGAAATATACAAAACAGGAGTCAGGGAATATGTCCCGAAATATAGACCTAAAGAAGAAGGAAAGAAATATTGGTTTAATGCAAGGTGTGCTAGGGCAAAGGAGAAAAGAGATGGAGCATGGAAAAGGTGGAGGAGAAATAGAAATCCAGAAAATAAGGAAAACTTCAAGGCAGCGAGAAATGAATATGTTAAGGTGAGGAAGGAAGAGGAAATGAACTTCGAAAAGGACATTGTCGAAAAATGTAAGGAGCAACCAAAATTGTTCTATAGATTCATAAATGGAAAAATTAGGCAAAGAGAAACAATAGAAAGGTTAAAAGGAGAGAACGGGATGGTGGAAGACCCAAAAAGTATGGCAGAACTATTAAATAATAAATTCCAGGAGGTCTTTACTAAAGAATCCAAATTTGAAAGGCCACAGGGTAATAGAGAGACAATCTATATGAAAGAGATTAAAGTAACCAAGCTTGAAATAAAAGAGTTAATGAAGGAACTGGATGAAGAGAAGGCAATGGGACCAGATGAAGTCTCAGGCAGAATACTGAAAGAATGTAGGGAAGAACTAGCAAGTCCTATATACAACATCATAAAATGCTCAATAGAAAATGGAACAGTACCAGTAGAATGGAAAAGAGCTGAGGTGGTTCCCATATATAAGAGCGGAAGGAAGGAAGAACCTTTAAATTACAGACCGGTATCACTAACTAGTGTAATATGCAAGATGTGTGAAAGAATAATAAAGAAACAATGGATCGAGTTCCTTGAAGACAACAAATTAATATCAAATAGCCAATTTGGTTTTAGAAAAGACGGTCTTGTGTAACTAATTTATTGAGTTTCTATTCTAGAATAGTTGATAGAGTACAAGAGAGAGAGGATGGGTTGACTGTATTTATTTGGATTTAAAAAGGCGTTTGACAAAGTGCCACATGCAAGATTACTATGGAAGTTAGAGGAGAAGGGTGGCTTAAAAGGAAGCACATTGAGATGGATAGAAAATTATTTGAGGGGAGAGAAATAAGGACGGTAGTTAAAGATATGAAGTCCAAGTGGAGAGCAGTAGAAAGCGGAGTGCCACAGGGGTCAGTATTGGCACCAATACTTTTCCTCATTTATATTAACGACATGCCAGAAGGAGTGAACAGCTACATAAATCTGTTTGCAGATGATACGAAACTGTGCAGAGTTATAAAGCAAAAGAGGATTGTGAAATACTGCAAGAAGACCTAAATAAGATCTGGGAATGGAGTAAAAGTGGGAAATGGAATTCAATGTGAACAAAAGCCATGTCATGGAAATGGGAAAGAGTGAAAGACGACCTGTGGGAATCTATAAGATGGGAGATGGAGTAGAACTGGAGAAAGTCAAAAAGGAAAAGGACTTAGGAGTGACGATGGAAGAAAACAATCAACCAGTAAGCCATATTGATAGAATTTTTAGAGAAACATATAATTTGCTAAGGAATATTGGAATAGCATTTCACTACATGGACAAAGAAATGATGAAGAAATTGATAAGTACTATAATAAGACCCAGATTGGAATATGCAGGAGTAGTGTGGACCCCTCATAAAAAGAAACACATAAGGAAATTGGAGAGACTACAAAAAATGGCTACAAGAATGGTTCCAGAATTTGAAGGGATGACATATGAGGAGAGACTAAAGGCTATGGATCTACCAACCCTGGAACAAAGAAGGGAGAGAGGAGACCTGATACAAGTTCATAAATTGATCAACGGAATGGACCAAGTGGATAATGAGAAACTGATCCTGAGAGAAGAATATGACATCCGAAGCACAAGATCGCATAGTAAAAAGCTGAGAAAAGGAAGATGTCTGAGAGATGTTAAAAAATATAGTTTCCCGCAAAGATGTATTGAGATGTGGAACAGTTTAAAAGAAGAAGTAGTGTCTGCAACGAGTGTGCATACTTTTAAAGTAAGATTGGATAAGTGTAGATATGGAGACGGGGCCACACGAGCATAAAGCCCAGGCCCTGTAAAACTACAACTAGGTAAATACAACTAGGTAAATACACACACACACACACACACACACACACACACACACATACCGCGTAGTGTAGTGGTTAGTGCGCTCGACTCACAATCGAGAGGCCCGGGTTCGAGTCCCGGCGCGGCGAGGCAAATGGGCAAGCCTCTTAATGTGTGGCCCCTGTTCACCTAGCAGTAAATAGGTACGGGATGTAACTCGAGGGGTTGTGGCCTCGCTTTCCCAGTGTGTGGAGTGTGTTGTGGTCTCAGTCCTACCAGAAGATCGGTCCATGAGCTCTGAGCTCGCTCCGTAATGGGGAAGACTGGCTGGGTGACCAACAGACGATCGAGGTGAATTACACACACACACACACACACACATACACAAATGTTGTAAGAAAGCAGATGGGGTATCAAATTGGATATTGAGGGAATGTCATAACTAACTGGCAGAGACATCATAGTATATTCTTTTAAAGAAGGAAAACTCCATCTAGACAGGAAAAGGGCAAACATTTTACGAATTTTTATGGGAGGTAACAAAGAAGAACAAACTACAGGCCAGTGTCCCTAACAAGCGTGGTTGCAAAAATAACTGAAAAAATAGTCACTGATGAATGCAAGAAGAATCACATGCAGTAACTGGAGACAATTTGGCTTTAGAAGTGGAAGATCTTGTGTCACAAACTTATTGAGTTTCTACAGTAGAGCAATAGATAATATAATTCAGGATGGGCAGACTGTCTACCTAGATCTAAAAAAAAAAAAAGAAGCTTTTGATAAAGTACCACATCAAAGATTGCTATGGGAAATGAAAAACATAGGTGGTTTATTGGGAAAAATACTCGACTGGATATTAGACTTCTTAAAAGACAGAGAAATAAGAACAGTGATAAAAGGTGAAGAATCAAAATGGTGCAGAGTTATAAATGGAGTTCCACAGGTAACGGTTCAGCCTGGGGCCCCTGTAATGTTCATAGTGTATATCAGTGATATATATATATATATATATATATATATATATATATATATATATATATATATATATATATATATATATATATATATATATATATATATATATATATATATATATATATATATATATATATGTGTGTGTGGTTGATGAGGTGGACAGCTATATAAGCTTATTTGCAGATGACACAAAGTTACTGAAACGAGTGGATAATGAAAATGACATGGATTGTGAAAAACTATGGAAAGGTGAATAAGATACACGAGTGAAGCAAGAAATGGGAAAGGCAATTTAATGGAAAAAAAAAAGTGCAAAGTGGTGGAACGAGGGAAAAGCAATAGAAAACAGAAGAGATCTTATAACACAAAACAAAAGAGGAGAAAGCCCTGGGTATTACAATATATGACAATTTATCACCAGAAAAACGTCAACAACATAGTTTGGGAAAAACATATGAGTTACTAAGAAAAATGAAATGGGCATTTGCCTATATAGGTGAAAAGATGATGAAAAAAACTAATAGAATAGATGGTTCGACCTAAACTAGAATATGCGGCACTTACATGGTCACCACATAATAAGAAAGATATAAGGAGGATAGAAAGGGTTCAAAGAGCTGCAACCAGAATGGTTCAAAGTTTGAGAGACCTAACCTAAAAGGATAAAGATATTAAAATTTCCAACATTGCAACAGAAGAGAGAAAGAGGAGACCTAATAGCTATATACAGGGCATGGAAGGGGATGGACACAGTCGACAAAGAAGACCTCTTGGTGTGGAACTCAAGAAATACAATGGGACACGGCATGGAAATAAAAAAGATCGCGTGTAGAAGAGACATTAAGAAATATAGTTTTCCAAACAGAAGCATAGAAATATGGAACAAGTTGGATGAAACAGTAGTTCAAATAAGAAATATGACTTTAAGGCTAAACTGGATGACTAAGGTATGGAGACAGGACAGTACGAGCATAGCTCTTTTCCTGTAAAACACAACTATAGGTAAATACACACACACACACACACACACGCACACACAACTATAGTGTGTATAGTGGTTAGCACGCTCTGCTTACAATCGAGAGGGTCCGGGTTAGGGTCCGGATTCGAGTCCCGGGAAGCGGCGAGACAAATGGGCAAGCCTCCTAATGTGTAGCCCCTGTTCACCTAGCAGTAAATAGATATGGGATGTAACTCGAGGGATTGTGGCCTCGCTTTCCCGGTGTGTGGAGTGTGTTGTGGTCTCAGTTCTACCTGAAGATCGGTCCATGAGCTCTGAGCTCGCTCATTAATGGGGAAGGCTGGCTGGGTGACCAGTAGACGACCGTGGTGAATTACACACACACACACACACACACACACACACACACACACACAGTAGCTCAGTGGTTAGAGCGCTAGCTTCACAAGCCAGAGGGCCGGGGTTTGATTCCCCGGCCGGGTGGAGATATTTGGGTGTCTCCTTTCACGTGTAGCCCCTGTTCACCTAGCAGTGACTAGGTACGGGATGTAAATCGAGGAGTTGTGACCTTGTTGTCCCGGTGTGTGGTGTGTGCCTGGTCTCAGGCCTATCCGAAGATCGGAAATAATGAGCTCTGAGCTCGTTCCATAGGGTAACGTCTGGCTGTCTCGTCAGAGACTGCAGCAGATCAAACAGTGAAACACACACTTAATAATGATTATTATGCTGCTACAACAATAACAATTAATGCTGCTACTACAAACACCACTAAACTCCCTCTCACACTTCCATATCTCATTCATTCCTCCTATTACAACGAATTATTAATTCCATTGAAGAAAATGCGTGGAAATATAGGGAAATCCAGAAATTTGAGGTAATATTATTATTATGATAGAGAACGACACCGGGATGGAGAAGAGACCGTCTGTGTTTGAGACTTTGAGTCCGAGGACGTCTCGGTGGGGGCTACGAACGCAGTTATGACTATCACCTTATTAATGACCTCATTTTTGGGGGATAATCTATTCATTTACGAGGTTCATTTTGGCCTTTCTTTATTCTCCGAGTCCGGAAACACAAAAGGGGTTCCGTTAAAACTCCATCATACCATATCATAGCACACGACACCACCACCACCACCACCACCACCATTACACCGCACCACATCATACCATAATTTTTTTTATCATACCACACACCACATAGTATCCTGGGCACCGCCTCCTCTCCCGATCCACCACTCGTTAGGTCTCCGCCACCCCCTGCATGGCTCAGCCTATCCTGACGAGGCTATTTTGACACTTTTAATGGCACACACATCGTAATGTAATGTGTTCTCGGTGTGTTTCTAGATGTTTTCGAGATTCTGGGTGTAGAACAAGATGGAAGAGGAGGAAGTAAAGGAGAGAAGAGGAGAGTGAGATGTGGGGAAAGGAAGTGGAGGCACCCAGCACTGCATGGGCTAGCAGACAAAAAAAAAAAAAAAAAAAAAAAAAAAAAAAATTGCGCAGAAGTAACACTTGCTTTCTTTTATTAATTGAGTTAGCATTGCTTTGATATCTAAAAATATGAGACATATGCTTCAAGTAATAATATCCACTAAAATCAAGTAATCATGTTCGTATTTTCCAAATTTGATGTAATTTTGGTACCGAACATACAAACATTGTTTCTTTATGCAACGAGACATTCATGTTTTCTTTATTCCACTGGAAAACGATTTTTTTTGTGTGTTTTGAAAATGTAAAATAACCCAGTCTGGCTGTGTATTACTTCTCGATATCATAATATTTTTGTGACGCCGTTGGTGGGTATTGCAGACACTATACGGTGGATCCTATGCTGTTATTATTTCATCCGATCAGCTCATTACATATTGTTGTTAAACTTTCTGCCACGTCAGAAAATGTAGTACATTCCTGTCTAGGTGCCTTCTTTTTACTCGGGATTCTCAAAATGATTTATGTTACTTAAATATCGTAAGTATAAGGCCCAGACGAAGATTCTACCATCCTTGCACCCGTGCCGTGCCGCTTACCGGGACTCGAACCTGGCCCTCTCGATTGTGAGTCGAGCGTGCTAACCACTACACTACGCGGTGTATTTACCTAGTTGTATTTACCTAGTTGTAGTTTTACAGGGCCTGGGCTTTATGCTCGTGTGGCCCCGTCTCCATATCTACACTTATCCAATTTTTCTTTAAAACTATGTACACTCCTTACTGACACCATTTCTTCACTCAAACTGTTCCAAGTCTCAACACATCTTTGCGGGAAACTAAATTTTTTTTAACATCTCTCAGACATCTTCCCTTCCTCAGTTTCTTACTATGCGATCTTGTGCTTCTAATGTCATATTCTTCTCTCAGGATTAGTTTCTCATTATCCACTTGATCCATTCCGTTAATCAATTTATAAACTTGTATCAGATCCCCTCTCTCTCTTCTCTGTTCCACGGTTGGTAGATCCATAGCTTTTAGTCTCTCCTTATATGTCATCCCTTTAAATTCTGGAACCATTCTTGTAGCCATTTTTCGTAGTCTCTTCAATTTCTTTATGTGTTTCTTTTTAAGGGTGATCCACACAACTCCTGCATATTCCAATCTAGGTCTTATTTTAGTACTTATCAATTTCTTCATCCTTTCTTTGTCCGTGTAGTGAAATGCTAATCCCATATTCCTTAGCAAATTATGTCTCTCTGAAAATTCTATCAATATGGCTTACCGGTTGATTGTTTTCTTCCATCGTCACTCATAAGTCCTTTTCCTTTTTTACTTTTTCTAGTTCTACTCCATCTCCCATCTTATAGATTTCCACTGGTCGTCTTTCACTATTTCCCATTTCCATGACATGGCTTTTGTCCACATTGAATTTCATCTCCCAATTTTTACTCGATTTCCAGATCTTGTTTAAGTCTTCCTGCAGTATTTCACAATCCTCTTTTTGTTTTATGACTCTGCACAGTTTCGCATCGTCCGCAAACAGATTTATGTAGCTGTTCACTCCCTCTGGCATGTCGTTTATATATATATGAGAAAAAGTATTGGCGCCAATACTGACCCCTGTGGCACTCCGCTGTCTACTGCTCTCCACTTGGAATTCATATCTTTAACTACTGTCCTTATTTCTCTCCCCCTCAAGTAATTTTCCATCCATCTCAATGTGCTTCCTTTTAAGCCACCCTTCTCCTCTAACTTGCGTGTGTGTGTGTGTGTGTGTGTGTGTGTGTGTGTGTGTGTGTGTGTGTGTGTGTGTGTGTGTGTGTGTGTGTGTGTGCGCGCGCGGCCGTGCGTGTCCTGAATTTGAGAGAGAGAGAGAGAGAGAGAGAGAGAGAGAGAGAGAGAGAGAGAGAGAGAGAGAGAGAGAGAGAGAGAGAGAATCAGAGTGGGACAAATATCAGTTTAGCTGCATAATAGGAAGGAAAGCAACAATAATCAGAAATCCAACTGTACCATATCGTCATCTCGCCTGATAACATTATTAGTCATAATGATAGTTGTAGTAGTCCAGTATATAGGGTTCGATTCCTTTAACCCACTGAGCACCACCATGCATTTCCATATTCATTCTCCTTACCATTTAGTGATTTCATACAACTTCAGATACTTATGTGAAGGATTGAAATAGTGAAGACTGTGGCCATTAATCATCTGACTTCCATAGATCCTTACTAATGCCAATAAAATGGTCTAACCGTACACAAATCTCAAGGTAAAAAAAAATAAAATAAAATAAACTGTGTCCCAGTATTGAAGGGGTTAAAATAGTGAGGGACATGAGGGGAGGGTGAGCGTTACTATTTGAAGTGGAAGGGAACAAATCATACTATATGCCCCTCAGTCTGAGAAGTGTCGGGGCGGGCAAGTCCCACACGTGCCCTCCCCCCGTCGGCGCTTATGGAAAAGAAGGATATTTTGGCAGCGAATGTTGGAAATCCCAACGTTATATACAAAAATATTATGCTTTTGATGTCATATGTGGATAATGAAGGTAAGTACAAAAGTTAATTTAGGTAAACGTTGCTAAAAAACAACACACACTAGACAAGAAGATACGCTTCCCACTCAACCTGTACCGTGACGTTGGCGAAGTTAATGTATAAGAGAATTACCCATCTAACCAGCAATTTTTTTTCTCTTTTTTCTTTTTATCTTATCTTTTTCTTTTTTTTGCGCACACGCGCACACGCGTGCACATACACACGAAAGAATACGGTCCTTCAAACTTTAGTCCTAGTGGTTTAGTGTAATAGATCTATATTATAACCGATTGTGAAAGGAATTTATAGCCTGGGATATTCACATTTCTTACGATTTCTACACATTCCATATATACCGGATGTATGGATCCTATAAATTAAAGTCTTTCTGATGATTACATCCTACATGGGTGGAATTACGGCCTCCACCAGGCACAGGGCACAACTCCTAGCAAGCATTTCACCGCTCTTCATATACGAAGCTGAGCCTTTTGTGTTACGGAGGAGTGAGGATGTATAGGGGTGTGGAATACCGTGCACATATTGGCGTGTTATAAACATTTAATTTTATTCTTCTTGATTCGTGTGACACAAAGCCCGACACTGGCTATGCAAGTGGCTTCTCTGCCACGTTTAAAGATGCTTTTTTGGCTGTCACCCTAGTATGGATAGTAAGTCAGTTTTTGTTTATTTTGTTTTAGGAAAATTTTCTAGTCATTGTTTTTGGAATGAATTTATCTTAGTTATTTGGATTTATTCATAATGATTTGCTTGAAAAACTAATTCATTCTTATATCATTTACATGTTAAGCATAATTACGTACGTACTACAATATATAAAAATATATAAATATACAACATATAAAAATGCACTTTCATTCCTTTACACAAGTTTCATTCATAAATACATATTGCATAATATGACGCATTTTGTAAATGTAAATCAAAGGTCTCTAATTAAGTTGGTCTCAGTCAGGCAAATCATCAGACTGTAGACCACATCTAAGTGTTCATCACACAGCAGGCAGGTCTGTGTTAAGCTACAGTCCCATAGAGCGCGGCAGTACTAGGTATAGGCAAGGTTCACCACGTTCCACCCCGGACGTGATCCGGGGTGGAACGTGGTGATCCGGGATGGTTTCGCCAAAGAATTGCTAAAAATAGCCCTTTCTCCCGGCAGTACTACGGTAACTCTACGGTTCGCCCCGTCAGCGCCCAGGATCAGGCCGTCAGCACCCCGGTAATACCACGGCAGAGACCCGGACCATCTCGGAACCACCCTGGGCTATCACGGACCGTTCCGGTCTGTCCCGGCAGAACCCCGACCTCACCCGGCAGAGTCCCTGACTGTCCCGGCAGTGCCGCGACAGAGCCCCGGACCATCCCGGCAGAGCCCCGGCATAGCCACGGACGGACAATTTCCCATAAAAGCAGGACAAAATTGGACAGTCCATCACAAATTGTTTGAACACTGAACATAGAGAAGAAAAGACGGAAAATGCCACCATTTGCTTTTTGGCTAGCAAATAAGCTTGCAATATGGCAATGTTCTGTGCATTCTGCATAATATTCTGCTGCAACTTGACTTGCACTTGCATAAGTGTCAGTCTCTTTTCAGGTGTTAACGCCATGGTGTCTGCAGCATCGAATGATTTAATCAATTTTTCACAGGCTTTTATATGAGTTTTAGGCCTGCCGTGGTTAACCGTAGCTCCGCCGTGGATGTCCTTGGCTCTGCCGTGGAAGTCTTTGGCTCTGCCGTGTATTTCCGTAACTATGCCGCGTATTTCCGTAGCTATGCCTTGAACGTCATGGGCTGTGTCGTGTAATTACTGGGCTGTGCCGTGGAATTACTGGGCTCTGGCGTGAAAGTCCGTGGCTCTACCGTAGATGTACGGCCACGGTCGTAGCTATGCCGGAAGTGTTGCCATGGACGTCAGCGCCCCGGACCTCCCCGGTTGTTCCCGTTCTTCTACGACAGTGCCACGGACCGTCACGGCAGACCCCCGTCTTAGCTACGGTTGAGCCCCGTTTGACCTCGGATCACACACTGCCACGGATCACGCCGGTTCGTCCCGGAGATTTTTGACAGTCAAAAACTGCCGGCTCGTCATCCCGGATCTTCCCGGACCTTCCCGGACCATCCAGGCAGCGCTACGACATACATCCCGGAACACCCCGGTCCAATCCGTAGCATTGACGGAGCTCTGCCGGGTTCTCTATGGGACTGTAGCTTTAGGGGGAGGCCGCGACCCCGGCAGTACGAGTAAGAAAAAAACTGCCAAGGGCCGCCTCTCCGCACTATAACGTGCACAGAGGAGAGAGATGTGATCGACACAGAGGGTGAAGTTACAGGTGGTACATTGTGTTGAAAAGGCGTTTGTGATAAAATTATATGGGAGCATATATGCATAGGGACGGAGCAGCCCTGAGGTGTGCGAGTTACCTTATGGGGTCGATTGGAGGAAGCCCACTCACCAATGATGGGTTTAATGTTGTGCAGGTGGTGTTTTTTTTTTTTTTTATACCATGTGGGCTTTTTCACGGGAATTTATGGGCTAAAGGGGATACTGTTTAGGGTACCTCCTATCTCAAAGCCCACCCGCTAGGAAACCGTTGCCCCGAGTGAGGAAGCCCAACCTACACTCGGACCGTGGACAGGTTTCGAACCCGTGCGCTTGGAGACCCCTCGGACTCCAAAGCGCGCATGGTTCCACTGTACCACGGCGGCCCCTGTTTTTTTTTTGAACGCATCTTCAACTTTCGTAAAGTGACAAGTCCTCCAGTTTCGTTTGTTCCGGCTTTTTCGTGACCGCCCCATCCACTTTAGATGAAAGAGGATCCTAGGAGAGTGTTATAAAAGTCAGGTAATTTGAATTCTAGTACGTAGTTTCAGGAAATGAAATACTAGCTTGATTCTTTAATAAAATATTTATTTATTGATCCGTTGTCCTGAACTTCATTCATCATCATTCTGGGCCGGGGCCCCATGGTCCTCCCCAGGGGTATAAAAACGCCCATGCATTCATTGCTACTCTAAAAGCCGCGTACACACTCGTTGCATATCCAAGCACGTATGTTATCGTTGCGTAGCAGTGTGAATGGGGAATCGTTGCACAGGATTGCGTGTCAAAATATGATACAAAGATGTGCAATGGGCTCGTTTCACCATTTGTCACATCAAATTAAGGAATGACACGGAACACGCTAGTCTCATGTGGACAGCGAGTATGGTATTGTCCCGTTGTACATTCAGCTGTTCAGTTTTCGTGGAGTAAGGAAATCACAGGGTTCTTAGAAACCTACCAGAAAAGGGATTTGGGAGACACATGTGTGGATCATTGCAACAAGCATCGAAAACAAGATGCATGGGAGATAATGACCAAGGAAATGGGAACATCAGTAGATGTGTGCAAGAAGAAAGTGAACCGTTGTACCAGGGATCGATGATATGACACGCGGGTACGCAACAAGAAGACAATACCTTGTTGCACCGTATTGCATCACTGGATGATACACAACGATGATACGATACGTGGATATGCAACAAGTGTGTACGCTATCTAATCACCCCACCACTTCCCTCTCCAGCAAGCTCCTCCCTGCAAATGAAACCGTGATGACTACAATGTTACAATGAATGAAAAAGGGAAGGATATAATTAGTTGGTTTTACTATGTTACGAATGATAGTTGGACCGTAGGGAGTGAGCAGAAGACTACACCTTGCTGGAGTACAACACACGCAACAATGAAGGGGGAAGGTGATAAGATCAAAATTGTATAAAGCCCCAATTCAATAACAATAAAAACGAACCCAATGAAGTTTACGGGAAAAGAAAAACAATAACAAATCCAGAAAATATAACAAATAATATGCACGAAACAGAGAGAGAGAGAGAGAGAGAGAGAGAGAGAGAGAGAGAGAGAGAGAGAGAGAGAGAGAGAGAGAGATCCACACCTTAATACCTATAAACCTAAAATATAAACAAAAATAACATTACCACAAAGGCGCAAAGATAGAGCACATACACTACTCAGCCAGTGACTAGAAGTGTTGGTAGAACGTTGCGCTATCCTTGTGGTATACGAGAGTCGGCGGGTAAATGCAGAAGGGTGCGTTAATCACGGAATCCAGGAGTGAACTGATGATGTGTGAAACGTGAAGGTACATCGTAAGCAACGGAGGAGGGCGGGTGAGTGAGGGACAAGGGTGGAGGTGGTGTGGTGTATCTAGGAGTGGATGGACAGGTGAGAGGAGCGGCGTGGCATGAAAACAGCAGCCAGGAGGACAAAAGTGGTGATAGTTCTGGACGTAGCAATTCTTCTTCTTTTTCTTCTTCTTCTTTTTTTCTTCTTTTTTTTCCTCTGCTTCTTTTTTTTTTTTTTTTTTCTTCTTCTTATCATCACCATTATTATTATTATTATTATTATTATTATTATTATTATTATTATTATTATCATTATTATTGATATTACCATTATTATCATTATTATTGTTATTATTATTATTATTATGTCCTGGTACCAGTGGCATCAACGACATATGCAGGTGTGATGGAAAGAAACACCAGGGGGAAGCTTCCCTGTGTTTATTGTAGGAATACAAAATACTTGGTAGCGAGCGTGTGGAGGCTTGATGAGTAGCCGGCGGCCAGAGACTTGTAGTCTGGGCGCCTTGAATGAAGCTTGTAGCTTGCGTGATGATGCAGAATTACAGTATACACACTGGAGTGTGACTGTAGACAGTAGACTGTAGAGGTAGACTGGCTGTGCTTGACAGGAGGACCAGTCAAAGAAAGACAGGCAAGTAGATTGCCAGGTGAGCGTGAGTACAACTGATTGTGGCGACAGTGGCGTGACTGGCGTCCAGTGCTTCCATGAGTTGATGAAATCTTACCCTAGATTTTTGTAGATTTTACCCTAGATTCGAGTGTTTTACCCTAGATTGTCGAAGTTGCACTCTTATCATACATAAGTTTGAATATTGCTCCCCTCAACCCCCAAACACACACATTCTGAACCTTCGGACGGTTAGACTAACCGTCCGAAGGTCCAAAACGTGTACGCGTAGCAGACGGGTGAGTGGAGACTGGGGAGAAAGGGGATGGGGTTGGGGGGGGTGAAGGGATGGTACAAGTCACGGGGATGATTGTGTACATGAATCGAGCATGAAAGAAAACCAACCTGCCACCAGATTGGCACCATTCCAAGCACACCTATCCATAGGGCGGCAGATTACCCTAAAATTACCCTAGTTTATGCATTACCCTAAACACTACCCTAAGAAGGGTCCAATTACCCTAGTTTAGGGTATTTGACACTGAAATGGAAGCACTGCTGGCGTCCCGTGGGGTGCGGAACAATACACAGCCACGGCCGCAGTACATCATACACAGAACAATATATTACTTCGCGTTAATTAAGTAGTCTATCATAATTACTATCATTATTTTTATTGTTATTATTATTATTACTATTATTATTATTATTATTATTATTATTATTATTATTATTATTATTATTATTATTATTATTATTATTATTATTATTATTATTATTATTATTATTATTAGGTATTATTATTATTATTATTATCATCATCACCAGTACCACCACACACCACGCACGCACACACACACACACACACACACACACACACACACACACACACACACACACACACACACTCTCTCTCTCTCTCTCTCTCTCTCTCTCTCTTCCTCCAGTCCTTCCATTAAAATCTATAACAAAACACCTCAACTTTTCCACATCCATAAATAAAATTTCTGCTGTTTCCTTCATTTCTTTCATTCTTCCATCTTCCTCCACTTGCTCCAGATAGGATTCATAGGACTACTAGACTTGAGGAATGAATGTCTATATTGGGTTGGAATTGACCTCCGAGGTCAACAGAGGGTGCTGGAGGTTGTTAAGTAGAACTTAACCACCAAACTCAGACTTGGTCCACAGAGTGCAGAGAGATCCACAGGGACCTATAGCACACACACACACACACACACACACACACACACACACACACACACACACACACACACACATCGCGTAATGGTGTAGTGGTGGCCCACTCGGCTCACGACCGAGAGGGCCTGGGTTCGAGTCCTGGGCAAGCCTCTTAATGAATGTAAAGCCCGTGTTCACTCCTTCATAAATAGAAAATGTCAAAATCTCTTAAACTCCAACTCCCTTCGAGACTTCTGGCATCTTGCCAAAAACATCTCCAATAACTTTACTTCTTCATCTTTCCCTCCTTTATTTCATCCTGATGGCACCACTGCCATCACAACTATCTCTAAAGCTGAACTCTTCTCTCAAAATTTGCTAAAAACTCCACCTTCGATGATTCTAGGCTTGTTCCTCCCTCTCCTCCTAACTCTGACTATTTCATGCCTACAATTAAAGTTCTTCGTAATGATGTTTTCCATGCCCTCGCTGGCCTAAACCCTTAGAAGGCTTATGGTTCTGATGGGGTCCTTCCTATTGTTCTCAAAAACTGTGCTTCCGTGCTTGCACCTTGCCTGGCCAAACTCTTTCAACTCTGGCTATCAACTTCTACCTTTCCTTCATGCTGGAAGTTTGCCTACATTCAGCCTGATCCTAAACCTTCCAGATAACTATCCCCTCTTCTTTCATGACATTCAGCTGTTCCCATCTTCTACACTGAATATCCTTGGTCTGTTCTTTACTCATAATCTAAACTGGAAACTTCACATCTCATCTCTTGCTAAAACAGCTTCTGTGAAGTTAGGCGTTCTGCGGCGTCTCTGCCAGTTTTTCTCACCCCTCCAACTGCTAACTTTGTACAAGGGCCTTATCCGTCCTCGTATGGAATACTCTTTGAATGTTTGGAGGGCTTCTATTCACATAGCTTTGTTAGATAGGGTGGAATAGAATAAGCGTTTCGTCTCATCAACTCCCCTCTTCAGTCTCTTTCTCACCGCCGAAATGTTGCATCTCTTTCTATCTTTTATCGCTATTTTCATGCTAACTGCTCTACTGCTCTTTCTAACTGCGTGCCTCCCGTCCTGCGGCCTCACAGTACAAGGCTTTTTTCTTCTTCCTCTCACCCCTATTCTGTCCAACACTCTAATAAAAGAGTTAACCAGTACTCTTAATCATTCATACCTTGTAAACTCTGGAACTTCCTGCCTGCTTATTTATTTCCATCTTCCTACGACTTGACTTCTTTTAAGAGGAAGGTTTCAAGACATTTGTCCCTTACTTTTGGATAACTCTAAATAACTCTAAGGGATCTGGCAATCCAGTGGGCCTTTTTCTTTTTTAATTTTTTGTTGCCCTTGGCAAGACTCCCCCTTTCCTTAAAGGAAAAAAAACATAAATATAAATAAATAAATAAATAGATAAATAAATAAATAAATAGATATATATATATATATATATATATATATATATATATATATATATATATATATATATATATATATATATATATATATATATATATATATATATATATATATATATATATATATATATATATATATATATATATATATATATATATATATATATATATATATATATATATATATATATATATATATATATATATATATATATATATATATATATATATATATATATATATATATATATATATATATATATATATATATACATATGTGTGTATTTACCTAGTTGTATTTACCTAGTTGTAGTTTTACAGGGCCTGGGCTTTATGCTCGTGTGGCCCCGTCTCCATATCTACACTTATCCAATTTTTCTTTAAAACTATGTACACTCTTTGCTGACACCACTTCCTCACTCAAACTGTTCCAAGTCTCAACACATCTTTGCGGAAACTAAATTTTTAACATCTCTCAGACATCTTCCTTCCTCAGTTTCTTACTATGCGATCTTGTGCTTCTAATGTCATATTCTTCTCTCAGGATTAGTTTCTCATTATCCACTTGATCCATTCCGTTAATCAATTTATAAACTTGTATCAGATCCTCTCTCTCTTCTCTGTTCCAGGTTGGTAGATCCATAGTTTTAGTCTCTCCTCATATGTCATCCCTTTAAATTCTGGAACCATTCTTGTAGCCATTTTTGTAGTCTCTCCAATTTCCTTATGTGTTTCTTTTATGGGAGTCCACACAACTCCTGCATATTCCAATCTAGGTCTTATTTTAGTACTTATCAATTTCTTCATCATTTCTTTGTCCATATAGTGAAATGCTAATCCAATATTCCTTAGCAAATTATACGTCTCTCTGAAAATTCTATCAATATGGCTTACTGGTTGATTGTTTTCTTCCATTGTCACTCCCAAGTCCTTTTCCTTTTTTACTTTTTCTAGTTCTACTCCATCTCCCATCTTATAGATTCCCACTGGTCGTCTTTCACTTTTTCCCATTTCCATGACATGGCTTTTGTCCACATTGAATTCCATCTCCCATTTTTTACTCCATTTCCAGATCTTGTTTAAGTCTTCCTGTAGTATTTCACAATCCTCTTTTTGTTTAATGACTCTGCACAGTTTCGCATCGTCCGCAAACAGATTTATGTAGCTGTTCACTCCTCTGGCATGTCGTTTATATATACGAGAAAAAGTATTGGTGCCAATACTGACCCCTGTGGCACTCCGCTGTCTACTGTTCTCCACTTGGACTTCATATCTTTAACTATCGTCCTTATTTCTCTCCCCCTCAAGTAATTTTTCATCCATCTCAATGTGCTTCCTTTTAAGCCACCCTTCTCCTCTAACTTCCATAGTAATCTTTCATGTGGCACTTTATCAAACGCCTTTTTTAAATCTAAATAAATACAGTCAATCCATCCTCTCTCTCTTGTACTTTATCAACTATTCTAGAGTAGAAACTCAATAAATTTGTTACACATGACCGACCTTTTCTAAAACCAAATTGGCTATTTGATAATAATTTGTTGTCTTCAAGAAACTCAATCCATTGCTTCTTTATTACTTTTTCACACATCTTGCATATTACACTAGTTAGTGATACCAGTCTGTAATTTAAAGGTTCTTCCTTCCTTCCACTCTTATATATGGGAACCACCTCAGCTCTTTTCCACTCCACAGGCACTGTTCCATTTTCTATTGAGCATTTTATGATGTTGTATATATTACTTGCTAGTTCTTCCCTACATTCTTTCAGTATTCTGCCTGAGACTTCATCCGGTCCCATTGCCTTTTCCTCATCTAGTTTCGTCATCAACTTTTTTATTTCAAGCTTGGTTACTTTAATCTCTTTCATATGGACAGTCTCTCTATTAATATCAGCCTTTCTGTAATTTAATCGGTCTCCTTTGTATGATTCATCTCTATCTTCCTTTTCTTCTTCTATATGCATTTCTAATATTATATGGTCACTCTTTCCCAATGGGCACTTATATCTTATATCATCGTTAATTTGTATATCCCTTGTAAAAACTAGGTCCAATCTCGTCGGCTCATCGTTTCCTCTGAATCTTGTGTTTTCTTTTACTCTTTGGACCATCAAATTATCTATCATTAGGTTCAGGAATCTATCTCCTCAGGCATCTTCCCCTATACCACTTTCATAATTTTCCCAGTCCACCTCCTTACAGTTGAAATTTCCTACCAATATCACTTTTCTCCTTTCTTTAATGATTCTTGTAAGACTTCTTATTGTGTCATTTATCATGTGTGTGTGTTTGTGTGTGTGTGTGTGTGTGTGTGTGTGTGTGTGTGTGTGTGTGTGTGTGTGTGTGTGTGTGTGTGTGTGTGTGTGTGTGTGTGTGTGTGTGTGTGTGTGTGTGTGTGTGTGTGTGTGTGTGTGTGAACTCATAAACGTCTCTTTTTGTGTCTCACAACTCAAAGGGGGGTAGTCACAGCCTGCCCTCTAAAGACAACTCTCCTCCTTCAAACAAAGAAAAAAAAAAAAAAAAAAATGGATTCTTTAAAACTAGCCTCAGAGTCCCATTCTGAGGAGGTGACCATAAATGTTCCCAGGTCGGACTGCTCTTCTGATATCGACCTTAAATGTCTTAACATCCTTTCGACTTTTTCTTCATTGACTTCTGCAACATTCGCAGTCATAGACCTAACATTCAAACTTGGAGATGCGCCAAATATTTTTGACTTTTCATATCTATAATCCGTCTACTTGTGCTGTTACCCCATCATCTTCGTTGGGCTTTTCCGATCACAATCTCATATCTGTATCTTGTCCTATTTAACCAATTCCTCCTCAGGATTCCCCAAGGTGGAGGTGCCTCTGGCGTTTGGCCTCTGATAATTGGGGGGACCCTCACTCTTTTTCACAACCTAAACCTTTCAAACCTTTGTTTAACACAGCCTGTTCTCGCACTTTACATGATAGAGAGGTTGCCCAAAAAAGGTACGTGAGCCTTCCATCACCTGAATCTCATGCACTTTATATATCTGTCCGTAATCATGCCAAGTCTGTTTTCCAGCTTCCCAAACATTCCTTCATTAATAGAAAATGTCAAAATCTTTCGAATTCAAACTTTCGCGAGACCTTTGGCATCTGGCCAAAAACATCTCCATTAAATTTACTTCTTTATTCCCTCCTTTACTTCATGATGATGGCACCACTGCCATCTTGTTTCTCTTGAAAGCTAAAATCTTCTCTCAAACATTTGCTAAAAACTCTACCTTAGATGATTCTGGGCTTGTCCCTCCCTTTTCTTCTGCCTCTGACTATTTCATGCCTTCAATTAAAATTCTTCGTAATGATGTTTTTCATGCTCTGGCGTAAACCCTCGGAAGTTTTATGGCCCTGATGACGGTACCCCGTATTGTTCTCAAAAACTGTGCCTCCGTGCTTGCACCTTGCCTGGTCAAACTCTTTCAACTCTGCCTATCAATTTCTACCTTTCTTTATTGCTGAAAGTTTTCCTACATTCAGCCTGTTCTTAGAAAGGGTGACCGTTGTAAACCCTCAAACTACCGCTTCATAGCTTTAATCTCTTGCTTATCTAAAGTTTTTTAATCTATCGTCAATAGGAAGATTCTTAAACATCTGTCACTTCACAATCTTCTATCTGATAGCCAGTATGGCTTCTATCAAGGCTGTTCTACTGATGATCTTCTGGCTTTCATTACTGAATCTTTTAGAAATTTTGGTGAAACTTTTCTATTGCCTTAGATATATCAAAAGTTTTTGAGTAAGTCTAGGGAGGCGGTGGCCTAGTGGATAAGGTAGTGAGCGTGAGAGCGGGCAAACGTCCACGCGTAGGTTCGAATCCCACCACGTACCACCTTGATAGTTTGCCATTTGTCAAGTGGTTTAAAGTTACGCACATGTCACCATGATACCCAGGTTCTAGGTGGTTACACCAAAGATGCACTTGGGTGGTGATATGGGCCCTAATATGGCTACCACTATAAAATAAAATTACCTGCGCCACTTATGGGTGGCAGCTGAACAGCGCCTCTCATGCTCTTCAACTAAACCTGCACGCGCTATAGGCCACAATATGAAAAAAAAAAAAACTTTTATCTAAAAAAACTACTCTCCTACGGTTTCTATCCTTCCCACTGTAACTTCATCTCAAGTTTCCTCTCCAATGTTCGTTTTCTACTGTGATAGACGGCGACTGCTCTAAATCTATTAAGTGGTGTTCCTCTCTTTCTATTATTCATCAATGATCTTCTAAACCAAACTTCTTTCCCTATATATTCCGGCGCTGATGACACCACCTTACATTTTTCCACGTCTTTTCAGAGACGATCAAGACTGAAGGAAGTTAACTGATCACTCAGGGACGCTACAGAACGCCTGATTTCTGATTCTTCAAAGATTTCTGATTGGGGTAGAAAAACTAAGTAGAGTTCAGTGTCTCAAAACTCAATTCCTCCATCTATCAATTCGACACAACCTTCCAGACATCTATCCACTCTTTTTCAATGACACTCAGCTGTCCCCATCTTCTACACTGAATATCCTCGGTCTGTCCTTTACTCATAATCTAAATTGGAAACTTCACATCTCATCTTTTGCTAAAACAGTTTCTATGAAGTTAGGGGTTCTGAGGTGTCTCCGCTAGTTTTCTCACTTCCTTCCCAATTGCTAACTCTGTACAACGGACTTATTCGGCCATGTATGGAGTACTCTTCGCATGTGTGGGAGGTTCCACCACACAGTTTTATTAGGTAGGGTCGAATCATAAGCTTTTCGTCTCAATTCCTCTTCTCTAACTGAATATCTTCAGCCTCTTTCTCACCGCCGCAGTGTTGCGTTTCTTTCTATCCTTTATCCCTATTTTCATGCGAACTGCTCTTCTGATCTTGCTAACTGAATGCCTCACCTTCTGCATCTTCGCTGCATAAGGCATTCTTCTTCCACTCACCCATATTCTGTCCACCTATATAATGCAAGAGTTAATCAGTACTTTCAATCATTCATATCTTTCTCTGGTGAACTTTGGAACTCCCTGCCTGATTCCGCATTTCCATCTTCCCTATCACTTGATCTCATTTAAGAGGGAGGTTTCAAAACATTTATGTCTTTCTTATGGCTAACTCTCTCGGACCTGCATGAGGACTGGCATTCCAAGTGGGCTTTGTTTTTTCTACTCTTTCTTTTGCCCTTGGCCAGCTTTCCCCCCTTACATTAAAGAAAGTATATATATGTATATATATATATATATATATATATATATATATATATATATATATATATATATATATATATATATATATATATATACATATATGAATTTGACACAAGTGTCTGAGGCAATTGACAGTAGCCTCTATTTTATTTTCTTCTACTTTCTTTAACCTTATTTTAGATCTAAGCTTTTAGATTTTGTGTCTATGATGTACGCAATGACTTAACCTGCCCTCGTGCCTACGCTCTTGAAATTTTTTCCTCCATCAGATTGCAGAGTCACTCTCAAACTAAATTAATCTGAGTTGCATACTTCTCATCTCGCTTCCCTGACTATAAAAAATATTTGACTATTTAACAATCAGTGTGAAGACGCATTACTATGGTTACTAGTGATATGCTGATTTACCTTTCCATACTGCTGACGCACCTAAAACAGTTAGATGAA
>NC_059296.1:19864750-19874750 GCF_017591435.1 Portunus trituberculatus
TAAGTAACTGACTTGTACATAACATGAGTTTAGTTATCAAATACACACATGTCTGAGTGTCATGTGAATTTTGGGGATGAATTTCTATTCACGTCTAACTTCTCTCTTAATTCAATATGTACTTAACTTCAGTTGCAGCAGCCAAACTCTCTCTCTCTCTCTCTCTCTCTCTCTCTTGTACACACAAACAATCAACCGCCCTGCAAACAAACAAACTGTGCATAAGAGATGTGAACAAGCTCACCAACATGAGAATCATCATGCGCGCGGTTGAAACACACGCACGCACACACACACACACACACACACACACACACACACACACACACACACACACAACTGGCTCTCTCGTTTTTAACTTAAAGTAACACTTATAGAGAGTTGCCACTCCATCACATGGCACTTTTTTCTCTCATCTCTCTCTCTCTCTCTCTCTCTCTCTCTCTCTCTCTCTCTCTCTCTCTCTCTCTCTCTCTCTCTCTCTCTCTCTCTCTCTCTCTCTCTCTCTCTCTCTTTATGTTTACATAAAAGAAAACACATACTCACAAGAAATACATTATGTTATCACTAGGTTCAACGTGTACTTGTTGACGTAACACTTGAACCACACTGTGGGACGGGGGACCCGGATCGCTGGGCTGGATTTGCATGCTGCCGACGTACCATAAACATTGACTCTTCCCATGCAATATGGACGAGCATGGGATGCCACAGAACGAGCACTATAACGTTCGAGTCACAGCTAGAAAACTTAATACAGGTGAGATATAAAAAACGTTGTTATTCAGACAGAGACGACAGTAAAAAAAAATTAAAATAAAATAAAAAAACATACGCATACATACGTAAGTTCCACGTTTTCTCACTGAAACACACATATAAATGACCGTGCTTTAAGTAACAGATTGAGGTGTGCATGTGTTTTGTGCGATTTTAGTGCGTGCATATGTATGTAAGTTGGTGTGTTCGTATGTTGGTGTGTGTAGTGACTAGTTGCATCACTGTCAGCATCCAGACGAGTGTTGTGTGTGGGTCGGCCAGGAGAGCATCCCCGCACCGTACTCCGGGGACCACACAGTTTGCCAGTAAGATCTTGCTTGGACTCTCTGCAAGGCTTGTGATTGGCTGCGGGGGAGTGTGGGGTGCGAGGAAGTGCAGACAGAGGTGGCGACCCTGTGTCACGGCCCGCAGGACTTCATCGCCGTCAGGTTGTCGGCAGGGTCCTTAGTATCTGGTGGCGGCGCACTGGCTGCCGGCAGGGCAAGAGCGACCCTGGCAGCCACTACTATCTGCGACGACACTGCTGTTGTTGCTGCTCCTGCAGCAGCTGCTGGAGGGCCTAGTCTCGGGAGGGACATGGCGCGCCGACGGGGCTGGCCTTGAGCGCGGGCCGGTGCGCTGCATGCAAGGCGGGCGGCGCTGCAGTGCATGTGTGGAGTGGCGGTGTGCACACGGCGGCGGCGGTGGCGGTGGCGGCGGCGGCGGCGGCGGCGGCGGCGGCGGCGGTGGAGGTGGCGGAGGCAGCAGCACCACCACTAACAACAACAATAGGAGCCGCGGCAGCACCTGGCCGTCTCGTTGTACCGGCAGACCAAGAGAGTCTTGAACGCGCGAGGTGCGTGCGTGCGTGTAAGGGTGGTGGCCGCCGCGCCACGCTGCCTCTTAACGTAAACATAGGAGGGAGGAGGCAAATGATCGTCTTCCTGTCATTGTGCGAGTGAACCTTACGGTGTCGTGGCGGCGCCCGTTCTAGTCACCCAGCAGGAGGCGCTGCTGAGGCTGCAGCCCTCCTTACACACACACACACACACACACACACACACACACACACACACACACACACACACACACACACACACACACACACACACACACATGCATACATACATACATACACACAGGCACGCACGCACGCTCACACACACACACACACACACACACACACACACACACACACACACACACACACTCACACACATACATCCTCCACTCACACTGCACTGTCAGACCTGGTGACCGTGGGCGTAGTGAGGGCGTGCAAGAGGTGGTGACAGTGGTGGAGCGAGCCGGCCCCCAGCAGTGGGATCAGCGGGTCAGCAGTAGGCTGTGCGCCTTCCCAGCCGCCACTCCACACTCGGCGAGCACCTCTAACCGCGATAGGCTGTGCTCCACGCTCCCGCCATGATTCATTCACTTTGATCTATGACAAATCCCATCATCCACACAGATCATAAATGACAAATGCAGCTCCCAGTAAAGTCATAACATTACCTTGGGATGATAAATACCCAAGGCTAAGGACACTGCATTTGTCTGCGAAAGTGAATGTGATGTCTCCAATGTCTGTAAGCATGTAACATCCAAAGTGAACACCTACGTTGAATGTTCATATCAATCACTTATAAGATACGACACTTACGGAAAATTTTAACAGTGGGAAAACCTATTCAGATGAGACTCCCTGATGTCTCAAGTGTGAGTGCCGTGTTCCCGTGTTTCCGGCTCTTGCCACCAACACCGTATCGCACCCCGGCACGCCCCTCACCTTCACAATACGCCCACTCGCCCGCCACGCCTCTGAATCACTCAGTCCATAATCAAGACAACTCTGACTTTACTTCCCGTCACCTGGCAGAGCAGTCGTGCACCACACCACGCCGCGCCCTGCATCGCGGCCCCCCTGCCACGCCCCGGATCACCCATCTTGACATTACGCCCCCCACCCACGTGCTCTGGACGCCGACCAATGTACCCATCGTGCTCCACGTGCCCCCACTTTCCACGCGCCTCGCTTTTTCCTCGATGATCAGTGGTTCCTCTGGAGTGACATCTGCCACCGCCCACACCTCGTCTCATGTGTAAGTTGTGCGGAACCTCAAGGGAGAGACGTGTGATGCACTAGTGTGATGGTGTGATGATACTTAGTCCCCGCCTCAGTGTTGTTCCGCCTCTCCGCTGTTGCTGAGCACCTCGTTGCAATGGCACTCCGACCCTGTCTCCCCCGTCGGGGCCTCAGCCAAGGCTAGTCAAGTGCGTCCGGTGCGTCAAGGGAGCAGTGAGGTTCGTAGGCGGCCCCTGATGTTTGGCGGTGTGCTGTGGGTCGACGGGTAGGGCAAGAGGAAGGAGGAGGCAAGTGGGAGAGTGTGGGGCTGGTGGAGGGTGTTGGGCCTGTGAGGGAGCAGCGCCACCACCGCACCGCCAGGCTCAGACCCCCGCCAGACAGACACAGGCCACCTGAGCGTGCGAGCGAAGGTGAGTGACACGTCAGTAAGCTGTCTGGGAGAGGCAGGCCTTGAGTCTCCGTTATGAAGGGCTTCCGCTTACACTCTCGCCTCCACCACACTCACTCTGATAACTACTTAATGTTGTGTTCAAGTCCACTTTCATCCGGTACTCTTGACCATCGTCCTGTAAATTATTGCCACAATAAGTCTTGTGCAGACAAGGGGTGGGGGATGTCCGATACGTAATGAAACTCATGAAACTTAGAGGAATAGTGAGGTGCTGCCCTGTTGGCCTAGACCTTGCTAGTCTCAACCCCGTTATAAAAGCAACTTGGCGGCAACCCCGTTGTTAGGAACACAGTGGCAGAACATGGGTTGCATTTCGAACCCGGGAACTAAGACCGCCACAATACCTCCTCTCTAGCTCCTGCCAGAGGTCCTGTGGGAGGATTGTGCCTAGCAGTGCCTAAGGGCTGTGCAAGGGGGCAGTGTAGCACCGTCCGCCCACCTGTATTAGACGAGTTTTACCAATTGTTGGGGTGCTTGAGACGAACTCCATCAAGGCACTTTTCTCAGTGCCGAACCTTGGTCCTGGAGAGCAGATACCTGGTGTTCATTCATCTCCCTCACGCCCCCTAAAGTAGTCTATATTGACTTTTTGACATGTTTCGTCTTGTAATTTTCCCCTTCACCACTATTCTCAATAACCAAATATTTGCGTTAAGGAGTCGGTCTTTATGAGATGACCAGTTGGGATCCTGTTTGCTAATCGGTGTTTTTCAAGGCTGGGCTATGGTACGTACGGCAAGGTGCGGGGTAACAAGGGCACATCACCTTGTGCCGCCGCCTGCTGCGTGAGGCTGAGTTAATGGCAAGGAGGCTTCCACCACCTGCTGCATGAAGATTTTATTCAGTGATAGCTGGTGACGCACCAACATGAAGGTTATTGAGCACCGAACCTTGATAGAGACCCGAGCTGCAGTGAAGGTGGCGGCAGCGGAGACAGAAGCGTCTGTGAGGAGCAAAATGGTCCAGCAAAGTATTTGGTACCTGGTGCCGAGATGGAGTAAGTGGTTAGGTATTTCGGGTGAGATTACTATGAGCATCATGAAATTTATGGTGAAAATAATGGATGTAGCGGCAGTGCTAGGTGTTACTGTAGAAGTGGTTATGATAAGAATGTGGGACAAGTGATCAGTGACTGCACGACTAAAAATCGAGTGATCCACCGAGACTCGTGAGAGAACGATAAAAATGACTGTCGGAGGCTGTCCGGCGCCGCAGTGACAGGTACGCCAGTGACTGGAAGTGATAGTGATCGAACAGGATGTTGTGATCCTTGGGAATGTTAGCAAGAGATTGATGGTGTGGAGCTTTGCGGCGGCGGGCATTAGCATATGACAACACTGCCGTCATGCAGGTGAGTACATCCTTGGCCTCCATTGTCTGGGCCGAACAGGATGGGACTGGAGCTGTTTGTGTCATTTTATTCCACTTGTACCTGCAACTGATTAAGTGATGACTGGTAACTCCGAACAATTGGTGAGAGGAAGGATTTTAGTAGGACCCAGCGAGACCCAACAGTTGCAACGTTTGGCTTCTTGTTCATAGGCTCTTGAAGAAACAAATCAAATGCAATAAGCGGTGACGGGTCTCGGAGCGCTGCACATTTTCACCTTGACCTTACCCTCTGCCATGATTTCTAAGGACTGACAGAAGCGCTTGGTAAAAAAAAGAAAAAGAAACACCACTGGCTTTGCGCAGGAAACAAGAGAGACAAAGAACAACCAAACGAGGATAGATCTTGTGCTACACTGCCTGCAGGGCGTTGCGTCGGTGGTCGGGGTGAGGGAGGCAAGCGGCCGCAGGGAGTGAAGGGCAGACGCGAGCTGGTAAGGAGGTATTTTATGTTAGGTAATTAGTGGAGAAAAGTGATGGAGAGGACAGCGATAGTGAAAGCGGAGGGTCTGTTGTGGTTAAGAATTCTAGAGGGCGAGGGAGGTGTTCTGCGGTGAGGGTGGATGGGGCCGAGATGTGTGGCGTATGAGGGGGAGGAGCGTCATCTGATAACGTACAATATTTGTAATTTGGTAGCTCTTAGGTTCGTATTTTTGAGTGGAGCTATAGAATCCCTGTTAGTAATGACGATACCAGGGTGAAGGTGATTCTTTCCTGCAGCCAAAGCCAATGAAAAGGAAAAGCTACAAAATACTGCACTTTCGTTGTGGTTGTGGAGTGCAGTTCGGTATGTCTTTGTGGAGTTCTAGTTTGAAGAATACAGTGACAGTAAAAATTGAGCCTCCGTCAGGCTTACAGATGGGAGAAAGCTTCTTTGACGTGCATTGATCTTACCGTTGAAACTTGGAGAGAAATTATACATTTTTTATTGTTTTTTCTCCAAGGGAACACACTGTGGCTTTGTTAGTTCTGTCAGTTTTTACTTCTAAACATAACAACATGATGTCAACATTTTAGCCTCAGAGTTGCAATTTTAATTAATTTCGTTGTTGTATGGTACCGAAAATTCTCTCTCTCTCTCTCTCTCTCTCTCTCTCTCTCTCTCTCTCTCTCTCTCTCTCTCTCTCTCTCTCTCTCTCTCTCTCTCTCTCTCTCTCTCTCTCTCTCTCTCTCTCTCTCTCTCTCTCTCTCTCTCTCTCTCTCTCTCTCTCTCTCTCTCTCTCTCTCTCTCTCTCTCTCTCTCTCTCTCTCTCTCTCTCTCTCTCTGTGTCTGTCTGCTTGTCTCTACTACCTCCAATTCATACACTATCATATTCACTTGCAACTTTCCTTTACAAATTTTATTAATTTTCTTTCCTAACCTTTGCTTAACTAACGCGCAACGCTTTCCATTTGCTCACCAACCACGACTACAACCATCAATACAGTGCATCATCGTCTTCTCTTCTCTTCCTATTTCCTCCTTTTCCTGATGTTTTCCTCGTCCACCTTCTTTATTTATTTCTCATTTCGTTTCTGTCTCACTTCGACGTCAAGCCATAGCCTCAGTCCTACTGGTATCATTCCTTCCATTACACACACACACACACACACACACACACACACACACACACACACACAGTCCGGTAGCTCAGTGGTTAGAGCGCTGGCTTCACAAGCCAGAGGACCGGGGTTCGATTCCCCGGCCGGGTGGAGATATTTGGGTGTGTCTCCTTTCACGTGTAGCCCCTGTTCACCTAGCAGTGAGTAGGTACGGGATGTAAATCGAGGAGTTGTGTCCTTGTTGTCCCGGTGTGTGGTGTGTGCCTGGTCTCAGGCCTATCCGAAGAGCGGAAATAATGAGCTCTGAGCTCGTTCCGTAGGGTAACGTCTGGCTGTCTCGTCAGAGACTGCAGCAGATCAAACAGTGAAACACACACACACACACACACACACACAAGTAGTGGTTAGCACGCTCGACTCACAATCGAGAGGGCCGGGTTTGAGTCTCGTTAAGCGGCGAGGCAAATGGGCAAGCCTCTTAATGTGTGGCCCCTGTTCACCTAGCAGTAAATAGGTACGGGATGTAACTCGAGGGGTTGTGGCCTCGCTTTCCCGGTGTGTGGTGTGTGTTGTGGTCTCAGTCCTACCCGAAGATCGGTCTATGAGCTCTGAGCTCGCTCGGTAATGGGGAAGACTGGATGGGTGACTAGTAGACGACCGAGGTGAATCACACACACACACACACACACACACACACACACACACACACACACACACACACACACACACAGTGGTTAGAGCGCTGGCTTCACAAGCTAGAGGACCAGGGTTCGATTCCCCGGCCGGGTGGAGATATTTGGGTGTGTCTCCTTTCACGTGTAGCCCCTGTTCACCTAGCAGTGAGTAGGTACGGGATGTAAATCGAGGAGTTGTGACCTTGTTGTCCCGGTGTGTGGTGTGTGCCTGGTCTCAGGCCTATCCGAAGATCGGAAATAATGAACTCTGAGCTCGTTCCGTAGGGTAACGTCTGGCTGTCTCGTCAGAGACTGCAGCAGATCAAACAGTGAAACACACACACGCACACACACACATACGCACATACACACACACACACACACACACACACACACACACACACACACACACACATCACACACACCGCGTAGTGTAGTGGTTAGCACGCTCGACTCACAATCGAGAGGGTCCGGGTTCGAGTCCCGGAAAGCGGCGAGGCAAATGGGCAAGCCTCTTGATGTGTGGTCCCTGTTCAGCTAGCAGTAAATAGGTACGGGATGTAACTCGAGGGGTTGTGGCTTCGCTTTCCCGGTGTGTGGAGTGTGTTGTGGTCTCAGTCCTACCCGAAGATCGGTCTATGAGCTCTGAGCTCGCTCCGTAATGGGGAAGACTGGCTGGGTGACCAGTAGACGGCCGTGGTGAAATTACACACACACACACACACACACACACACACACACACACACACACACACACACCGTCCCGCCCACACCCTCCGCACTCTCCCATTTGATTGAAAATAAATCCATCGCATTTGTCTTTATCTGCGAGTACGTCGCTATAAAGAGCGGAGACCAACCGGGAGTTAGCAGTCAGTTATCCGCAGAGGAGCCCGGCAATCACCGCGGCTGACGGGCTAGAGGACGGCCGCTTCTCGCCTCCATCGTCCGCAAAAAGTGGAACCATTTATAACAATGGCCAATAAAAACACAAGTCATAAATAAGAGGTGAAGCTCATACGAGAAGTGATGACACGTACTCCAGAGGTGGTGTGTGATCTGGCCGTTCCGAGTGTCAGAAGCACGGCGGGACAGGCTTGTCTTTGCTGCTACTGCTGCTGTTGTTGCTGCTACCCACGCCTCCGCCTCCGCCTCCGCCTCTGCCGCGTCTGCAGTTCTTGTTCGTGTGAACGACAGAGCTTATGATGCGGCAGGAGCCTCGTCCCAGGCGGCAATATCACTGGTTCTTGTGGTGATGTGGAGTGTAATGGGCGTCCGGTGGTGGTGGTTGTGGCAGCAGCGGTAGCGGTGGCGGTGGCGGTGGCGGTGTCGGCGGCGGTGGTGGTGGTGGTCGTGGTGGTAGTGGTGGTGGTGGTGGTGGCGGTGGTGGTAGCGGGCAAGGATACGAGTAGCTATTTCAGCTTGTTGGGATGAGATTATTAGTTGTTGCCGGGAAGAACGTGATGAGAGAGAGAGAGAGAGAGAGAGAGAGAGAGAGAGAGAGAGAGAGAGAGAGAGAGAGAGAGAGAGAGCCATGCAGACAAAAAACACAGACAGAGGTCTAGACAGATGGGGATGATACGTAGTACATGTTTAACAAATACACGAATTGGTTTTGTAACACTTGAACATTCTTTAACTAATGAACTGTTAAAGAACAACAACATCTTTTAATCTACTCGTTTTTTTACAACCTTGTCGATAAGAGAATATATTAAGCGAACCAGACAGAGAGAGAGAGAGAGAGAGAGAGAGAGAGAGAGAGAGAGAGAGAGAGAGAGAGAGAGAGAGAGAGAACAGCTTGCGAATATCTAAACTCCACTCTTTTACTTCTTGTCTACAAATTGACTTGGAATGCACAGTATGGCGCACTGACATTTACTGCAGGATGTCTTAACGAGTATTTACTTAACACTTAATCTTCCTGCCTTCCTCTCTCTTGACACTTCTTTGTGGTGAAATAAAAACCACCGAACCCTCTTCTAATTCAGTGCGTAAGGCAAGTATAGCAGACTTCGTCCTCGTTGAATGGTGGCGAAGTATTCAAGAGTTTTAAAGAGGAGAGCAGACTAAAAACCGTATGATGTACGTGCCTCACATGCTGTCTGACTAGTTTTTCCTTTAGAACAGAGCAGAGGCAAACCATGGATGTGATGACGAACAGGACACCGGTGAGAAGGGCGGGCAGACAGACAGACAAGCAGGCAGGCAGGCCGACAGGCACGCTGGCAGGCAGACAAGCAAGTAGGGAGAGGTAGGAGGGTAGCAAGGGAAAAGGTGTGTGGAGGAGTGACTGGCGGCGGGAGTGTTCTGTCATTGCTGTGTACAACTCACTTCAGCCTAGCAACATTTCTCGCCGGCAGTAACCTATCAAGAGTTTTTCCTCCACCTGTGTTCCTCCAGGTATGCTGCCTCTTCTGACTGACAGCCGCTCTCTAGTTTGGCTGAGGCTCTGTGCGGTGATGGCTTGTGTGTGAAAACATGCTTAGGAGATGCAGTTTCTTTTTCCTTTTCTTTTTTTCTTTTTGAAAACGGATTGCTTACCTCTCGCTAGTCTTTTTCTTGGTACAGTGTTAAATATAATAGGCATCAGTGTTCTGCTTTGTCCAACTCTGACTGTCTTCTCTCTCTCTCTCTCTCTCTCTCTCTCTCTCTCTCTCTCTCTCTCTCTCTCTCTCTCTCTCTCTCTCTCTCTCTCTCTCTCTCTCTCTTGACGCAATCGGTTAGTGCCAGGTTGCATGCTCTCTGTTGCTTCAGGATACTCAGCAGTCTTGGATTTTGTGCAATGTTTTACTGGTTGAGCTAGCAATTTGCCTTTACATCAATACATATTCACCTGATTCCACACACACACACACCCACACACACACACACACACACACACACACACACACACACACACACACACACACACACACACACACACACACACACACACACACACACACACACACACACACACACACACACACACACACACACACACGCACCACGTACAACTAAAAAGCTTCGACTAACATCTTCCTCGTCTGCCTTCTCCTGTATGACCTCGGTATCTCCAAGCTTCACTATCGCTACCGCGTCTAACATCATCCTCGTTTT
>NC_059296.1:19877250-19882250 GCF_017591435.1 Portunus trituberculatus
TGTTTGATCTGCTGCAGTCTCTGACGAGACAGCCAGACGTTACCCTACGGAACGAGCTCAGAGCTCATTATTTCCGATCTTCGGATAGGCCTGAGACCAGGCACACACCACACACCGGGACAACAAGGTCACAACTCCTCGATTTACATCCCGTACCTACTCACTGCTAGGTGAACAGGGGCTACACGTGAAAGGAGACACACCCAAATATCTCCACCCGGCCGGGGAATCGAACCCCGGTCCTCTGGCTTGTGTGTGTGTGTGTGTGTGTGTGTGTGTGTGTGTGTGTGTGTGTGTGTGTGTGTGTGTGTGTGTGTGTGTGTGTGTGTGTGTGTGTGTGTGTGTGTGTGTGTGTGACTGTGTGTACGATAACCTGCCAGGCGATCCACAACACATCATCTACACCTACAGGGAAAGAACGCGAATTTGTCTTGTAATAAAAAAAAAAAAAAAAAAAACAGTGGCTGAGCGTAGTGCCGAGGGAGGCAGATGGGGCTCCACAGGTCAGGCCGCCACAACGCTGCCATGGAGTGTGTGTTTGGACTCGACGGGTGATGTGTGTGGCCGCCGTGCCTCCCGCCTTTTACTGGCTCATCTCGACCTGAGCTCCAGTCCATCACTGCTGCAAGCTAATGACTCTTAAGGTACTGATTATTGACCAATAACTTAGGAGTGGAATAATTTACGTTTGTTTCTCTTCCCCTCAACAAATCTTCAGCGGGAATGAGATATGCGCGCGCTGCTCTGTGTAGTGTGCCGGCATCCTTCCTTCACTCCTGTTCCTAATGCTGCGTCTGCTTCTCCTTTGCCTTCCTCGCCGCGCCCCACGTTCCTTCATTCACCCTGGCGCCCCTCACCTTCCTGCCCCACGCCCACCCTCTCCACTCCCTGCACTTCATCACCTCCACCACTCCGAGTCTTCATCACAAACTTGTATCCATAAAGCCTTTCCGTCTTGCTGGCCTGCAGGCACAACGTAATGGTCAGTAATGCGCCTCTGTCGGTCAGGTAGTGGCCGTTGCAGCTCATTATCGTTGGATATAACAAAAAAGAAGTTCAAAAAGTTTATCAGTAGCTATGTCACCCAATAGTCGTTTGATGCTTGATAGTAAGGTGAAATCTTTCGAAATATTTGTCCATAGCTTTTTACTTCACCGCACGTTGAAGTTTATCCTTGAAATTATGCGTGACCTTCGCGTGCAACTCCACGTTAGTAATCTAGTAGTTTTTTTTTCTCTCTCTTTTTTTTCCCCCTTTTCTGCTTTACACTAATCTACTTCGCCTAACTTTGTCCTTGAGATGCCAGACAAACTAAACATCTCATCTCTCTCACACCGGCACCCGTAATACATTAACCTAACCTACCATTTGAAGGAAGCTAAACAAAACAAGGAAATTATTTGTTCAAGACTTTCTATCTCCATCTGCAACTTCTGACGCGGACATATGTTTGTTTATAAGGCTTAAAAATTACAACTATTATCATGCTTTCTTCTCGTCTCCCGCTGTAGGTTAGTACGGGAAGGGAATGACAGAGAGAATAATATTTCCGTACACACACACACACACACACACACACACACACACACACACACACACACACACACACACACACACACACACACACACACACACACACACACACACACACACACACACACACACACACACACACACACACACACAGCCATACGTATCAAAACATCACCTTTTGTAATTAACTGGCGTAATCATACAGAGTCACTCTCTAAATTATCTTTCATATCTATCAATCTATCTATCTATCTGTCTATCGGAATGTTCCCTCGGCTGCCTTGCTGCTCTGTCGATGGTTTCTGGTATCTCGTGTTGACATTATTTGACAGACTAGTAGGACTGCTCGCCCAGGCACTTGAGAACAGACGAGGAAGTAGAAGAAGGGGGAAAGGATGATGATGATGATGATGGTATAGAGTATAGACTATAGAGAAAAAGTAAAAAAGAAAAAAATAGACAAGCGAAGAAGAAGGAAGAGGAGGAGTACGAAGAGGAAGAGAAGGTGTAGGAGGAGGAGGTGGAGGAAGAAGAGGAATAGGTGATGATGATGATGGTAGTGATGGTATAGAGAAAAAATAAAAAGAAAAAATAGACATGCTGAGAAGGAGGAGGAGGAGAAGGAGGAGGAGGTGTAGGAGCAGGAGGTGGAGGAAGAAGAGGAAAAGGTAATGATGATGATGATGATGATAAGAAAATAAAAATAAAAAAAAGAATGACAAGCTGATGAAGATGGAAAGACAAAAAGAAACAAGAATGAATGAATGAAAGGGAGAAAAGAAAGAAAGAATGAAGAAACAAAAACAACAACAACAACCAAACAACCAACCCACACACACACACACACACACACACACACACACACACACACACACATACAATGATAAGAGGAAGATAAAAAGAGAGAGAAAAGAAGAAGAAGAGAAAGAAAGAGAAAGATATAAAACAAAATAAAAAAAAAACATCAACAAAATAGTATACGTAGGAGATAAAGAGAGAGAGAGAAGAGAAAGGGAAAGAAAAAGAAAGAGGAGATAAAACTAACTACAACAACAACAACAACAACAACAACAACAACAACAACAACAACGGAAAGACGTGTAGCGCATGTACGGAGGAGAAACGAAAGAAAACATTAAAGGAGGAGCAAGTGGAACACATCATGGAGTCAAGCAAGCACAAGAGAGCGTGTGTTGCAAAAACGAGTAAGGGCTTACTTAATACAGTGGCTGAAGTGGTGGTGGTGGTAGTGGTGGTGGTGGTGTGGCGGTGGTGGTGGTGGGGAAACGGTTCGTGTGTGTGTGTGTGTGTGTGTGTGTGTGTGTGTGTGAGGTGACAAGGCTTGGTTCGCCTGTTTGAGCCTCGCACTCGTTAACTCCTTATTAAGCCTCATTTCTGCGTCACCTTGGCAACTAACACCATCCGTTCGTTCCTCCTTCCCTCCCTCCCTCCTTCCCTCCCTCCACTGCTTCTCCTCCTCCTCCTCCTCCTCCTCCTCCTCCTCCTCCTCCACCTCCTCCCAGCCTCGACTTGTTCTCAGTAGTGGTGATGGTGATGGTTGAGACTGTTTTATGTTGTCTGTTGTAACTGCATTGTTGTGTTGTGTTTAAGTGGCAGTGGAGGAGGAGGAGGAGGAGGAGGAGGAGGAGGAGGAAGTGTCTACGTTACTGCAGTTTTTATTGTCGTTGTTCATCTGCGCTTTTATCTTCTCCTCCTCCATCCTCCTCCTCTTTCTTATCACAGTGGAATGGACAGCAAGAGTGACTGAGTATCGTAACGTAATCTGTGCTGCCCCTGAGGCCCTTAGTAAGCGATTAAGGTCAGCAGCTGTACTTTTTCTTGCGGGTTCCTGTTGGACTGCGGCTGTTTTACCTGACGAAGGGAAGGTGTGTGAGCAGACCACGTGGCACCGTTGTAGAGAGAGAGAGAGAGAGAGAGAGAGAGAGAGGTAAGAATCGAACAGAAATGCGAGTGAAAAAGGGCAAGGCGAAGATGAAAAATGAGAATAATGAAGAAAAACATCAAACTACGGATGGACAAGACAGGCGAAGGCAGGAAGGGAGGATGGAAAGGAATAAGGGAGGGAGAGCAGGAGCAGGAGTGATGCTGGCGGGAACAGTAGCACAAGTAGGTGACGGCCACGCAAACAGATCTGGCTGGATCGATAACAGTGATTGCTTGACGTAATGGTCAACTGCGGCCTATCCTCAGCACAGGGACCTCGTTGTGTGAAAGAAGAGGGAGCGAGAACTACTTTTTCCCAGGCACATGATAGATGGGTGGTCCCGTCCTGCTACTTGGCGGGCGTCCTCCGTCCCAGCGCTTCCCTCCCCTGCATACCAACAGAATTACCACCCGCTCTGCCCTTCGTCATATCACTGCTCCGTCCCCTGACCTCCACTCCTCCACTCCTCAGCCACCAGCCATCCCCACCCTTCCCCAGCTCTCCCTTCACTTCCCCTTCCCCCAACTCTCAACCAAACCTCCGTGACTGCCAATAGCAACACTGCAATTCGAAGTTTTCTTTTCCTTGCATCATTTCTTTTTATTCATTATACTACGTTTCTTTACGACAATACGGTCATTCCCTTCGTAATAATCCATTTTCTCTCTGTTAACTCTTTTCTTTCTCCCTCTGAAGAGTAGTTGGCGCTGGTTATTTTCTGTTGGCGGGTAATATTATGTAGGAAGTTTGTTTCGCGTTGAATAGTCAGCCAGTGAGTCGTGTTGGCAGGTTAGGGCACCTTTGGCCTTCACCTTCACCCTGCGTCATGGTTGTGGTCTTGCACACGGACTCAACTCTCGCCTAAACGCGTAAGTCGTGTCGTAAGTCATGTCGTTGGTTTCCTACTTACTGCTTCTTGTGTGTGTGTGTGTGTGTGTGTGTGTGGGCCGAGCTTTCATAATGTCTAGCTGCATCTGTTTGTTTGTTAGTTTGTTTTCCTTTCTGTCAGTCAAATGATTGTTATGTTTACTACTATTGCTAAAACAGCAACAACAACAACATCAACAATAAGAATAACAACAACAACTACTATCACTACTACTTCAATTAGATACCGTCTCGCTACATCAAGTTTTTTCTTTTTCTCGTCCACTGCCCAGCTCACTTGGTGCTCCTGGTCTTGGTGCGTATTGCCGCTCCACGCAGGCCTCGGAGGTGTACATGTACCAAGTAAGTGTGGAAATAACATCCACTGCGGGGTGTTCATCACTACTTGTGGGGAATACCACTCTCTGCGTCCCGGGCTCGCTCTGCCACCACTAGGCTTGCACAGCTACTACTGTTAGTATTTTTACAACCTACGTAGCAGTGATCTCACTTCACAGAAATTACCAAGGAAAAATGTTCTGAGAAGTATTTAAATCACGACTAGACGGAGATAAAGTGAAGTGGTTGTGCTCGGCGGGCGGGAGCCGGGAGGGTCAGCAGGCAAGGAGGTCCTCGGTACTACGCACTGCTTCCT